>NC_067142.1:79716256-80016256 GCF_903995435.1 Acomys russatus | reverse complement strand
ATATTAAACATATTAAATATTTCATTGGGAAAAGCTCCACTGAGAGGAAAAGCAGTAGCTTCTCCAGAATGAATCATTCTGGTGCTTTCTGCCCTTGTCTCCTGTGGAGGCCAAGCCCCTGCCTCCTCCTCTGGTGACATCCTGTGGAGGCCAACCCCTTGCCTCCTCCTCTGGTGACATCCTTGAGAAAGAGTGCTTATGGAATGCTCACTTTGCTCCTGGAACTGTGCTTAGAGAGACAATAACAAAAGACAGAAAGCATACATATAGTCCATGGCTCAGTGTAACCCTGAGAAGACTCAGCATCACAGAAAAGATGAGAAAATCATGTACGTGGAACGAAGAGCAATTACAGAGTAACTGCATTGGGAAGAAAGGAGGAGCCAATTAGAACTGGTCTCGGTGGTCAGTGGTCTCGGTGGTCAGTGGTCTCGGTGGTCAGTAGTCTCGGTGGTCAGTAGTCTCGGTGGTCAGTGGTCTCAGTGGTCAGTGTCCATCTAGCATCTTAAGCTTCTCCTCCCATTGAAGTTTTTCTACTTTTAGTCACTTTTTTCCTGTTATGAGCTGCCCTCTTTCTCCTGACCTTCAGATGCCCAAAGCTGTTCTCTAGACCTCCTACCGCCCTCTTACTGCTGTGCAACCTTGGTGGTATTCCTGATTAGAACTTTGGTCCATGCTTGTTATTCCCAGCAAGCACTCCTATTTCTTAGGCATTGGGCAACAAACACCAATTAAACCAGTTTACACAACATGGCAGACAATTAAGCATCCCTTGGCCTCACACCCTCTTTCTTCTCGTGTATTTTTCTAGAGCTTATGCCCAACAGTTAAATAGTCCCCAGTCTGTCCAGATTCAGAACACTGGGCTCTATCTTAAGACTGAGCCCTGAAATGCATCACATGCTACAGTTGTCAAGCAGGAGAAACAATATGAGGGGCTTCTTCCACTGTCTAAGCAACTGCACATCCCGCCAGCCCCTTCCCAGCTTCACCCAAGTTCCACCACTGTCCTGATCGCATGTCTCTCTTTAAAGAAGAGCTTGACCAACAGGCTGTTGTCTTTGTCATATGGTTGTCTTGCAAGGGACAGTGGGAACTATTCTTCTGTAAAGCAAGGGGCACCATGTAGCCAAGCCAAGGGAGAAGGATGCTCTCTGTTTTCCAACACAGAGAAGCTGACTCATCTGCCCCTTTGAGATACCAGGAAAATAAAAGGCAAACTAGTTCTGGTTGGAGAATATGAGATAAAAAAAAGTTTGGTTCCTCCAGGATGCAGACCCTTGGGACTTCTGAGATCTTCAAGGATACTCTTCTCTTTCCTATCTCCATTTCAAATTCCAGATTCCTATTAATCATGTTAAATTGCAAGTGAAAACTGTAAGCAAAACTAACTTTCAATATTTTTAGTTTGCACTCTCTATGAGCCTCTCTTCTAAATTGTGGGTGTGTGTGTATGTGTGTGCAGTTTCTCTGATACATGTGCACACATATACATAGAGGTTGGCCTTGGCTGTTGCTCCTCAAGCACTCTCCACTTTGTTGCTTTGAGTCAAAATTTCTCATCGATCTGGAACTCACCAAATATGCTAGGCCAGCTGGCTAGTGAACCCCAGAGTTCTGCCTACCTCTATCTCCCCTGTCCTGAGACCTCAAGCACTCATCAGAACAAGGCTGAGTTCAGTCAGTTAAAAAAATTGTCTCAGGAAGTCTTGTAGAAGAGTGAGATGGAAGGATAGAAAGATCGGAGGGGACAAGAATGCTGTAAGAAGACCAACAGAGTCAACTAGCCTAGACCCATGAGGGCTGACAGAGATGGAAGCCCAAACCAAAGATCATGCATGGACTGGACCTAGGCCCCCTACACATATTTAAAAGATGAGCAGATTCATCTTCATGTGGATTCTTTGGTAAGTTGAGTGGGTACTGTCTATGACACAGACTGTATCGCCTGCTTTCAGTCACTTTGCCCTAACATGGCTGCCTTGCCTGGCCTCAGGGGGTGATGAGGAGCTCAATCTTGATTCAACTTGATGTGCTGGGGTGGGTTGGTGGTCAGGTTCCCCTTTTATGAGGACAAGGAGGGAAGATAGGGGGAAGAGGATGCGAAGGAAGGATCAAGAGGAGAGGAGGGAGGGGCAATAATCGGGATGTGAAGTGAATATATAACTTAAAAATAAAAAATTTTGAATTGTCTTTGCAAGCATGAAGACCCAAATTACATCTCTAGAACCCACATTAAACAAACAGAAAAACAAACAAAACAAAGCAAAACCAACCAAACAAAAACTATCCAGGGTTTTCTCTTAGCTTCTTATCCTAAACAGATCTGAAAGTCGTTAACAGTACTTTTATACTCATAAGATGAAATCCAATGCATGTGCACACAGCACATTTCCAAGAGCAGGTCTTTCTTTCTCCTGACTGACATTTAATGAGGGTTTCTGTTGCTTCTTATTTTCTTCAAGTATCCCACTGTGGAGAGTCTTATCTGTTCGTCTTAAACTTTATCTTGGGATTTAGCTGAAAGGAATCATTTGAATCATCAGAGTCAACACCCCTTGTCTTTCTTCATCCTTGCTTTCAATTTTCTTTCTAAGGAATTGGAAGAAAACAGGCAGAGGAGTAGTTGAGCAATCCCAGAACTTACATGTCACCTGGAATAGAGCCAGACACATGTAAAGGCCTTCTCTTGCCAAAAACACGCCAGGGACCTCTTAAGCAATCAAGAATTGCTACATGTGTGCAAGAGCTAAACATCTTGAACACAATGGAAATCTGTAATTCAATTATCCTCTGTACTTGCACGCTTACCCTCTGAGCATGCTGACCCCAGGAACACGGGACTCTGGGATGGAAACTGTTGACTGTTCTTCTTCCTTCTGATCAGGAGGGGGCCTGACGGGGAGGGGATGGAAGGCTCAGCTGTGTGCTGAAGACTGGGTACAGAAATGAGAAGGAGAAATGAAAACAACAGGAGGAAAAGGCTGCTAAGCAAAGAGTAGTCTGAGGTCAGACTACGATGAGAATAGCAGAAGAGAGACAAAGGGAAATTCAAAGGGAGCCCACTCCACTTACTTCTCTCGCTCCCTTAGGGGGCCACTGGCAATGCTCTTTGTTCAAATGATAAGAGCCATTGCCTCTCGATTACTTCAGCTCCCAGTCCTCAGCAGAGAAGTTTCTTTGTGGGTTGTGGGGTGGATGGCAGTTAGCACAGAAACTCACAACTGGTCAAAGTGCAGGTGTCAGGGGAGTCCCCAGCCATGCCCAGGACATCTCTATCACACTCTACCCACAAGGCTGAGGAACCATCGCAAGAGAAGTGACAGAAAGATGGGAAGAACTAGAGGTTTAGGAGGACCAGAGCAAAACCTTTTTTTTCTGGGCATGACAAGACCACTGCACTCATAACCTCACAGCAGCTGTGTTCGCCTGTACAAGATCTACACAAGATCAAGCCAGTCAAAACCTTAGCCTGGAGTAGGAAAGGACTCATGAGCCCCCTTCTAACTGAGAGGATATGGGCAGTTGATGGCTCTGGGGAGGGGATCCTGGTAAGTTGCTCATGCTTCAGTGGATGTCCCACAACCGCAAGCATAGAGACAGCACAGACTGGAGTTAGTGGCCTGTTCAATTAAAACTGTTTAAAGCAGAGCAGGAAGTTGCGGGGGTGGGGGGTGGGGGAGGGTAGATGTAGGAGTTAAAGGGAGGAACTAGGGGTTAATATGATCAAAATACAATGTACGGAATTCTCAAAGGACTAATGAAAATAGTTATTAAAACTCAAAAGAGAAGAAAGATTTATTTTTGCTGTTAGCATTTGTTCTACCTAGCGGGGCACATAAAAGTCTCCCAGTCTGTCCCATATGAAAGTATTGTACCCAAAGCACATAAGATATTATCCACTACCTGTGTCTGAAATAAGAAGAATTTGAGAGCACAGTCCCCAGCAGATTTATTCACGTTTGTTTATTACAGCAGAGGTCGTTTTCCATAAAAAATGAGAAACTCTCAGTGGGAACAAATATAGAGAGAGTGTACTGTTCTTGAACATGGAATATTTATATAATCTGTTTTATCATCCATAGGCTTTGCAGGCCTGGGTTTCCTCCTGAGGCACGCTGTTAATATTTCAACTTCTGCACATGCTCCATAGAGACAGAAGTCGTTTGAATGGGTAGATACTGCACTGTCATTCTTGCCACCTCGGATGCAGCATTTTCAGCCAGGATCACTGTGGGAGCTGAGAGCCTTCTGCAGGATTTGGTAACTTTATGCAAATGATTAATCCCAGTTAAACCCTTTGAGGTGCCTGTATTACTCGAATGTCTTTAGATTATGATTGGCAGAAACCTGACTAGAGGTAACTCAGAGAAAGTTCACTGATAGAGACAAAAATAATGTAAGAGATCAAATGGAAAGTTGGATGCCAGCTCACTACAAGACAAAGATGTTGCCAGCCCTCCCACACAAATCTGCCAGGGCTTGCTTTCTGTTCCTCTTATCATTGCCTTTCTCTCTTAGTTTCTTCCTTAAGACAGGAAACAGACTTTCTGTCCATTTGTAAGCACCATTGTCCACAGTTCTTCTCCTTCTTCCCAGCACAAATGTCCAAGGAGAGGGCTCTGATTGGCTTATATGTGGCAGATGCTTATGCCACAAGTAAAAAATAACTTTTCAATCAGTCTAGCAGAATATGTTTGCTAATGCTGAGGCTGTCTTCACCATTTGGGTGCTACTTACTGCAATATAAGCAATGCTTCATAAGCCGTCTAGAATGTAGTAAACTAATGCGGGCTTCCCAGTTGGACTACTTGTGAGCAAGCACCTTCAGACTCATCATATGTCTCTTTTACAGCATGGGGGGAAAGTCCAGGCATGGTGGTTACTGCCTGTCATATCAATGGGGGTGGGTGGGGGTGGGATGAGGGGATGGGTGGAGGGGGGAGTCAAAGCAAGAGGATCATGAATCCAAAGTCATCTCTAGGGTTATATAAGTAAGACCTTGTCTGAAGAAACCAATGGCTAGGGTTTTGTGCTATTTATATGTGCACACACACACACACACACACACACACATATACACACACACATGCAAGCACATAAATAAAATCAAATGTTTTTAACAAACAAAATGGAAAAAAATAAGTCCTTTCTCAAAAGAAACGTACGCAACGGTATAAGTGGGTCTTACAGTTATACTGGATGAATGAAACTGGTGGGAATGAGAACTCAGCTAATCCTTTCATGTTATGAAACTCTGGGAAAAGCAAAGCCATCTCAGAGTTGCAAAAACACAGTCAGAGGTTGTGACCTGGTAGAGGACATCGAGTGAAAAATGGAATGAGGGGGCGTTCTGGAAAAATAAAACGATTCTAGTCGATGTTGATTCTTGGGCATTGAGAAGTTACATTGGTGTGTGTATTTATTGAAAGTCATAGACTTAAAAAGTGAGGATTTTATTTCATGTTGGTTACATCTCAACAAAAATTGAATTTGAAATTTAAGGTGTATTTTTTCTCAGAACCTTGAGGGGGACATCCAATGAAACAGGGCACATCAGAGCACTTTCTCAACATAAAATGATGTACATCCACTACTTTTTCTTATGCTGGTTAGTGATACCTGGCGAGTTTGCTCTGTTTGGTCAAGATGCCAACACAGCTAACCTCGGATCGAATGCTACCTTGTCAATCACTCTGTCCATTGAGTCAACCTTCTCTTTGCTCTTTTACAAGAGTTCTGTTAGTTAAGTCCAGAGAATATGGCTTTTAAAGTTATACCAACTCTTGGTATAACATCTCACATTTGTTCTCCAGAGAGGCACAACTGTGGCAGGGACTAAGTCCACATACCAGAGAAGCTACTACTAAGAAATACTTTTTCTGCAGTGAATCAAGGGTTCTGAGCTGGGCAAGCCTAGCCCCCTGTGGTTTCTAGTTATTTACTGACTCTTAATAAACTGCCTCAAGACATAGGGATTAGGACAGCATGATTTGTTATTTCTCATGGCTCTGTAGGTTGGCTGGACTCAGTTGGACCCTTTCCAGTGGTGTCAGCTGGGGTCAGCCACATGGCTCCATTCAGCTAGGAGCTCAGTGAGGGCTGGAACACCCAAGACCATAGACAGATATATTTGGCATCTCAGCTAAAGTGGCTGCAATGGCCAGGAGCCACCTGGGCCTCTCTTACCCCACATGTCACAGTCTAATGCAAACTTCTTTCAATGACATCTAGATACATGCTTTGGATGAAAACAGAACTTATAAGTCTTCCTCAAGCTGGTCTCAGAAACCCCAGAAAACTGCTCCCACTGCATTGTGTTAGCCAGAACAATTTATAACGCTACCCAGGAGTCAGAAGGCAGGGAATCAGCCTGCATTGTGGTGGCAATGATCCATTTGGGTGAAGCATGGGGAAAACTGTTGGAACATATCTTTGTCAACAACCCACCATCTGCTGACCTTTTTCTTCCCCAGCCTACTATGAACAATTAAATTCAAGGTTGATCAACTAAATAAAAAAAAATTGAAGGTTTTAAAATGTGGCACCCAGGGAAAAAAGTCTTAAGAATCTACTGTGTGCTAGCTTCCTAGTGTGCGGGGACACTGAAGAAAAATATCCTTAATCCAGGATGCTGATGGGCTGACTTGATGCGGTGAGCTTTGCCCTCATCAAATCACATGAAGGAGAGCTCCCATCTACACTTCGAGGACCAAGTAAGTTCTCCTCTGTCATGCCTTCCTTCATCTGGGTCATAGTTCCTTTGCTTTTCAGAGCAGACGGACCAACAGCATAAGTGAAGGCAGACGAACAGCTACCCACACACGTCAAGGAAAGATTGTTTTGAAAGATGGAGCGTGTTCTTTCCTACCCTATTAATTATGGTGTTACAATCTTCAGTCCATTCCATTCCACATAAATATGTGCTTGCACACAGAAGCATCCCTTCATCTCCATTTCCCTAAGTCTAACAATTCTTCAGGGATGCTAGCCTAAAGCCTAAAGCCAGAGCTCAAACTGGTCCAGGAAGAGGGAAGGACTCCTCTAGAACACATCTGAGAAACAGAAGTTTGAGGGCTCCTTTAATTCATATATGCAGTGGTCTTGTTAGGGGTGTTGGCCTTCCTGAGTCACCATTGGCCAATTCTTCCAGCATTTTGGTTCCTTTGAACTTGGTGTACTTTTCCCCTTTAAGGTCTTTCTCGGGGCGCAGGTCTTTATCCTATCCTAAGGGATCCAGTAGATCTCCAAGGGGTGTTAGAGACTGCCAGCAGCTGTGTTACCTTCGGGCATGTTGGTTTTGATTCTCAAAGACAAAACAAACCCCAAAGTCATGAAGCTCAAACAGCATTGAGCAAAGGCAGGAGGAAAATGTCTCAAGGCCTGGCTTTTACCCCAGCTCCCTCCGGTCCTCTATAAGCAGCCTTTATCTGCACATCAAATACTTTTGACTGTTGTTCAAACCCTACTTTGTCCTGGAAACTTTCTTACTTAAGGCTCAGTGAATGGATGTCAAGAGACACATCAGAAGAGAGCACTTAATTCCTTGTGGAAACAGGCCATTGAAACGCCCTCATTTGTTTGAGTCAGAGGCCTCTCTACAGAACGTTGGGTTCTGGGAATTGATCAAATCCAAGAGTGCGATGGGGAGAGATAGGTCAAGGTCACTGCAACACTGCATGGCTGGAATTCAGCTAACTGTTGCTGTGTGGGTTTCTTTTAATGATGTGCAGTGGACTATAAACAGAAATGCTTGGGTTTTTTGGAAAAATGAATGAAGCCTAGTACTGGAAGACTCTTGGGTGGAGTGTGTTAACCCTCTCCTGAGCCAGAAATGGGACCTCTGAGGTTTCTCGTGGAAATTGTAATATTTGTGGATTCTAAAATAGAGAAACTGGCCAAATCTTAGAAGCTAAATGTGAGTGACTCATTTGGGTTAGGTACTTCCTGGGCAATACAAACAACTCTGGGCCATTGTCGGTGCTGGAAGTGTCCTTAGGTGAGCTCTGACAGTTTGGTTTATTTGTTCGTTTGTTTGGTTTTTCAAGACAGAGTTTCTCTGTATAGCCTTGGCTGTCCTTGACTTTGTAGACCAGGATGGCCTTGTACTCATGGAGATCTGCCTGCCTCTGCCTCCCAAGTACTGGGATTAAAGGCATGTGTCACCACACCTGGCATTTTTTTGTTTGTTTGGGTTTTTTTTTTTTTTTTTTTTTTTTTGTTTTTTGTTATTGGTTTGGTTTGGTTTGGTTGGCAGTTTGGTTTAAATTTTGGTGATCATGACAGAATTAACTGGACTCACTCTTTTCTCCTTGGTTATAAAACCAATTATAAATAAGAGTATCTCCCTCAGATGTGACAGGAAGAAGTGGGAACTCTGCAACCACCTGAACTACATGTGGCACATAGCTCTGTATTCAAGTCTCCCCATATTCATGCTACATGCCATGCTCACTGTAGATACAGTCAGTGGCTGGACAGACATCCCAGCAATGATAGTGGAATGACACCTGCCTCCCACCAAAGTGAATCAGGCAGCTTTATCTCACTATTGTAACAACTGAATTGTTGGAATCCCTCCCTTAATGATGTGGTGGTAGTTTTAAGAGATATCTTGCTACCAGTGAGAAGAGGCCCAGCCTCCTGTGAACTGTTAGGAAAAGGTGGTTTAACTTTTCTGTGGGCTGGGAACCAAGATTTCAGGGGAGTCATCCCGTGAGCGTCAATCACCAACAGCCGATGAAGACGACTGACCTACCCAAGCATGGCTGTGTTGAGGACCAGTTGTGAGTGCTCCAGGAGTGAGCAGCTAGCTGGATGTCCTTGTTTGGCAACCCAATAGTTTCATTCCTCTGTCTTAGTCAGCATCCCCTGTGTGTGCTGGATGGCTGCTCAGCCATAAGTGTACCTAGTTTCATGACAAAATATGAAATAGGCAAAGACCACAGTACATAAAATACAAACTCCCAGGCTGAAGCAGCGGAAGTTCCGTCAGATCCCTCATCAGAATTGTTTCAGGAGAAATCAGTGCCTAATCGTTGGAGTGGCTCGGCAGGTACATCATGTATTCCCGAAGAGATGTTTCCAGGAGAACTCAAAGTGGTATTCGGCATCTCTGATACAGATTCTGTGAGCAATTTCCTTAAAGTGTGGCAAGTCCCATATGCTCTGTTAGATTAAGAAAAATTAAATCAGCCCTGACAATCAATAAGAAAGTTGAGATACTTAAGCACTATGCTAGCAAACTGATTGAAAGGTCACTGAGAAATGTCACTCAGCTGTGATTACAATCAAAAGCAAAATATAAAATTTGAATATACTCTCTCTGTCCAATATATCAATACCCTTACTTTTAATAAAAATGACAAACAATAAAACAGTCAAACAAATACACACTTCAATTTAAGCTAGGTAACAGATAAAAGAGAGACGGGCTAAAGAGTGGAGCACGGCGCTTAGAGCAGGTGGTCAGGGGAAAGCAAACGAGGTGCATCTCTTGCTTCTGGGATATCATGATGGAGTTAAATGAGGTCACTTTGCATAATGTCAATAAAGTCAGACTCGGCCAGGGAATTGTGCCCCAGGCTGTAATCTCAGCACTCAGGAGGCTAAAACAGGAGAATCAGGAGGTTAAGACCAACCTGGGCTACATAGTGAGACCCTGTCTCAAAATTAGGTAAGTACATGAAGACATGCACATATGGATGCACTCATATGTACATATATGCATGCAGTCATACACACATGCACACATATATGGATCCATAAAGTTAGGCTCAACTCCTTCCTTCATGTCGGTGCCTGTTTCTTTCTTTTTATTTTAATATTTTATTAATTTATTCATATTCCATCTCAATTGTTATCCCATCCCTTGTATCCTCCCATTCCTCCCTCCCTCCCGCTTCCCCCCTACTCCCCTCCCCTATGTCTGTGACTGAGGGGGACCGCCTCCTCCTGTATATGCTCATAGGTGCCTGTTTCTAATCTGTTTCCAGAGGCAAGTGGAAAGGAATGGTGGCCTTTCTGAGAACTAACCCAAAGTCCTCTCTGTTTGTTCTTTGCTATTTCTTCTGGTCCTGTGAGAAATTCTCTTTCTTCTATTTATCTTCAGACGCTAAGAGACTTTGGTCCCCAAACAGCTCAAGAACTCCTGAGAGGACAGCTGTGAGGATGCTGCAGCTTCCTAGCCCCTGATTTTCACAGTGGGTGCAAATAGCCTGTATTTTAGAAGGCAAGTACCCCTACCCCAAAGGCCAAAAGATAGAAAAATGGAGAAGCTAAAAATGAACAACTGAAAAAGAAAAGTCCCTGTAATTTCAGCTTCCAAATACAAGGCTGAGCAATCAAGGAAAGTATTTTTACTGCCTTGTCAATATTTTTTCTGGAAGCACGTGTAAACAGCCTGTGTTCAGATCTGGATGGCGCGTGCCTTGTGGGCTTAGGTGTCTCTGACCACAGAATAACTTTATCCCAAAGAAACAGAGCAGACAGGAACTATGTGGTCTCAGCATTCCCTGCAAATAAATAAGTACGTGGATATAGATTTATTTAAAAAGTAAAAAAAGGTCCAGTGCCATAGAAAGGACAACTGGGGTCCCTCTGAGAACTGTTATTTCTCAGGGGATTTTCCATGACTCCACATAGTCAAAGAAAATTTCTCTTTTCTTGGCTCATCAGATTATAATTTTTTTCTTACTCTCAATTTAGTGTGGAATGCCCAAAGATCCACCCGGGAAAGCCTAGAGAGTTTGTCCTTCTGAAAAATATTGAGTTTTCATTTATTTATCCTGTGGGTGAAAAACTCACCAGCTTTTGCGTCTTCTAAATTCGCAGCCAAGAGAAGCAGGGGGTCCAAGTGCTAAACTGCGAGCTCGTGAGGGAAACATGAGCCTAGGGGCTTTTAAGCACATGTGGGTCTCCAGTTCTAGCTGTCTGGGGATGTGTGTGGGCATCTGCCCAAAGTCCTGATGATCAGACACGGAGAACAGCACATGGTTTTGCGGGGCCAGTGGCTCAATCTCTAACCGGCACTTTCTTCTGCTGGTGAATTCAGTAGGTCCTTTTGATCTCTGTGCTTCCCGCAAGCCCATCACTTTACTGTCGGAATGTCTCCCTCCCATTCTGCCACCCTGTAGATCTGTGAATATTTGATGCTGGGTGGGAAGCAGATGCTAGGAATTGTCAGGGGGAAGCAGACAGCATGTTGGGTGCTCGTACATCACCCTGAAGGCCAAGGATGCAGTGTGTGCTTTCCTGTCAGACTTGACTAATAGGAGCTCAGTCTGGACCTGGCCAGTGCACAGCCGGCAAACCTCACAGGGAAGATTGCTCATTCTCTCTTCCAAAGGGCCCCACGTGGACCGACATCTCCCTTTATCAGATTGTGTCTGACTAAAAAAGATCTGAACGATCACTTGGACAAGAGGAGCTCATAAGTTTACCCTTGGGGAAAATATTTCCCACAAGGGAAAAAAAAAACATATCTCTCTTTTTAAGACTGCTTGACACTTCTCATTTCAAAACATGCATCAAAAATCCAGTCAGGTTTTAGGCAAATAAAAGCAAATGGAAAACTGATTCTAAAAAAAAAAAAAATTATATAGACTGGAACTATCAAATTCTCCAAGAAGATATGAGATATATATAACATTGATCATTGACCTCATATAGATTTTCAAGGAAAAAGACAGGGTGAGAAACCAGATTGCCGATAAGCAGGGCTTCCTTGATATTTTTAAACATGATAAAATGTGGGTAATAATGAATGGGCAAATAAATAACAGGCAGTGTGTTTTGTTT
This sequence comes from Acomys russatus, assembly GCF_903995435.1. NCBI lineage: Eukaryota > Metazoa > Chordata > Mammalia > Rodentia > Muridae > Acomys > Acomys russatus. The sequence continues at coordinate 80,004,457 of NC_067142.1, read as the reverse complement.
CCTGTCCTACTGAGGCAGTCCTGTTTTCATCCTTCCCTGACAATATCTATGATGACTGCGCTGTGTGCCAGTTTGTCCTCCATGGTCAACATAGCCGTGGCATTCCCCCTCCCTCCACCAAGAAGTCTCCAAACAGTAAGCACTCAAGTGAAAGCTTTTTTTTTAAACCAGTCTTAAGCCTGGTCCTGTTTCCTTCTACAACAAGAGAAACCAATTCTCTCTCTCTCTCTCTCTCTCTCTCTCTCTCTCTCTCTCTCTCTCTCTCTCCCTCTCTCTCTCTCTCTCTCCCTCCCTCTCTCTCAGACACACACACACACACACACACACACACACACACACACACACCTTCACAGCTAGATCACTCTGAAATGCTGTCTGTGTGTAGAGAAGTCCCAGGTGCTTACAGAGGAAACAACCTTGCCCAATTAACAATTTACTTCAAAATACTGCAGTTTCTGGATGTAGAGTCCAGCCTCCATGGTAAATCACCTTAAGGATTCATTTGGATCCAGTTCGCCTACTGCTGGGTTTCTGGCTCCCAGCAGGGGGGATGGTGAAAGGAGATCAGGGCTCCTAGAAGCCCTGACTGGTGGCAAGAGACCAAGGCTTATCTGAATCAGTCATTGGTGACATCTCTTGCATCTAATCCTCATCTGAGGTCAGGGATATCCCCAGGGCCCTGCACAAGTATGGCTTGCGATGGTCAGCATCCCTGCCTATCAGGAAGCCCAAGCGAGACTTGAGGTAAAGCTCATCAGGACAGCACTGATACAAGTGAGAAGCCTGCGTGAGGGGGCCATGTTTCATTCTCTCCTGGTGTTTGTTCCTTCCATTGACTGGAACCTTAACCAAAAAGACATGCATGATCCTATGTATACTTGCTATACCCAAATGCTGAACCATATAAGCCCTAAAAGGACTTTTTACTTGAAAGCATGCAAAAGTTAACCCTTACTATGACAGTAAAGGATACATTTTTATTTCAATTAAACACTGAACCATCATATAAACAAATTACCAACTCATAAGGATAAAAGCCAAGGCAAGCAATTGTGGAGGAGTTAAATTAGGTCTCAGTAACAGAAGGCACTTCACAAATCCCTCAAACAGTTTGGAATTAAAGAAAATATTTAATAAATAACCTTTATTCCACAAGTAGGTTTTAAGAAATTTTTGGAAGAATTTAAGCTATAAAAACTTATAAATTACATTATAATGTAACTAAATGTTGGTGGTAAAACTGATGTAATTTACTGGCACGAAGAATGAAAGCAGAGATGTCACATCTAACCTCTCACATAGCAGAGAATAGTATGGGGATGCTACAAATTATTCTTGCCTCATAATTCAATAATCTAGATAAGTGGACCATACTGTGAAAGACACAAACTACCAAAACTTATCTAGGAAAAAATATCTCGAATAACTCTATCCCATTATAGGAGCTAAAACCTTTACACAAAGAAAATATCAGGCAGGATTGTTTTGCAGGTATCGTCAACAGACACTTAGAAAAAAATAGTATTAATCCTTACAAATTCTAGTGAAAAATAAAGGAAATAAAGATTCCCCCAACTCATTTTATGATGCTATGATTCTGAAAGCAAAACCAAAGATAGTATGAGAAAAGCAGGTTTCAAGAACTGGGAGATGGCTCAGCAGCAAAGAATGCCTGTGCCCTTGTGGAGGACACACGTTCAGTTCACAGAACCCACATCAGGTAGCTCACAGGTGCCAGTCATTTCAGTTTCCGTGATCTAATACCTTCTGCAGGTACCTGCATACATGTCTCATACACACACACACACACAAGCACATACCCACACCAAAATTAAATACCAGGAGGCAAAATAACCCAACTAAAATATGGGGTACAGAGACAAAAAAAATTCTCAACCGAGAAATCTTGAATGGCACAGAAACACTTAAAGAAATGTTCAACGTCCTTAGTTTTCAGGAAAAATGAAAACCAAAACAACCCCCGAGATTCCATCTTACACTTTTCAGGATGACTATGATCAAAAACTCAAACGACAGTACATACTGGTAAGGTGGTAGAGAAAGGGGAACATTCCTCCCCGTTGCTGGAGGGAGTGAAAACTTGTACAATGCCTTTGGAAATCAATCATGTGATTTTCAAAAAATTGGAAATAGTTCTACCTTAAGGCCTGGCTATAGCACCCCTGGGCATATACCCAAAAGATGCCCCATCATAACACAAGGACGCTTGCTCAATTATGTTCATAGTGGCTTTATTTGTAATAGCTAGAAACTAGAAACAACCCAGATGTCCCTCAACTGAAGACTGAATAAAGAAAATGTGGTACTTTTACACAGTGGAATACTACTCAGCTATTGAAAGCAAAGACATCTTGAATTTTGCAGTAAAATGGATGGTATGAGAAAAAAAAAAATCCTGAGTAAGGTAACACAGGCCCAAAAAGATATTCATAGTATGCCATAACTTGTAAGTGGACACTAGTTATAAAGTACAAGACAATCATGCAACAATCACAGACCCAAAGAAGCTAAGTTACAAGGAAGACCCAAGGGAGGATGTTTCAATCTCACTCAAAGAGGGAAATAAAATAGGCATTAGAGCAGCTGGTAGATAAAGCCCGAATTCAGAGTGCGGGTTGGTACCAGAGCCCCTGGCCTGTGGAAGTTACAGGGAAACGGGAAGCTGCCCTTGGTCCCATCCACCTGCCCCACGCAAAGCTGCCGAGGACCCCACGCCACGTGGAAACACAGGCAACTGGGTCCACCTAGCTTGGAGAGAGTGGCGCGCAGCCTGTGGCGCAAAACCATGCCCACGTTGGAACGGAGCGCGGGATACTGAGCTGCTTGGGTCCTCCTAGCTCAGAGAGAGTGCGTACAACCCGTGGCGCCAAACCAGGCACTCCTTGGAACAGAGCACAGGATACTGAGCTGCTTGGGTCCACTTAGCTCATAGAGAACAGTGCCCACCCTGTGGTGCCATACCCTGCTCACTTTGGAACAGTGTGCGGGATACTGAACTGCTTGGGTCCGCTTGGCTCAGAGAGAGTGTGCGCAACCCATGGCGCCAAACCAGGCACACTTTGAAACAGAGCATGGGATACTGAGCTACTTCAGTCCACTTAACTCAAAGAGAGTGGCGCCCAGCCTGTGGCGCCATATCCTGCCCACTTTGGAACAGTGCGTGGGATACTGAGCTGCTTGGGTCCACCTAGCTCAGAGAGAGTATGCACAACCCGTGGCGCCAAACCAGGCACACTTTGGAACAGAGTGCGGGTTACTGAGCTGCTTGGGTCCATCTAGCTCAGAGATAGCAGCGTGCAGCCAGCTGGGCCATACCAGGTCCAAATTGGAACAGAGCACAGGGCCTGAGCCTGCAGATACCAGCAGTTAGAACCTAGTATGGACACTACACACAGCCTCAGCAGGATCTCCCACCCCCTCGGAAAAGGCTGGACACCCCAGAGGTGTCTATATGCTGGTCTAAAAGGCGCATTTCGCTCAGTGGGTCTGAGCTGGGCGAGATCTGAACTACAGGTCCACAGGTAGTGCAGGCAACTGAGAACATCTTGCCCAATCAGAGCTTGCCAGCCTCGATCTGAGACCCCATAACAGCGGACCTGAATCACAACACTAATGAAAGGAACCAGTCAGAAGCCTACTTCTGCTGACCCAGCCCAGAGCCTAAGGTGTAGAGCAAAGTCTCCAGGAGTGGAAACTAGGTCACCTGCCTGTGTCAGGAGGAAAACTACCTGATCCCTACAGGCAAGAGCACACACCAATATTCACCAACTATCCACTCTCAACCAGTGAAGGTCACCAGAAGCTACCTCCCAACATCAGAGACACCAAAATGACAAGCGGACAGTGAAAGAATGCAAACAAAAACCAAAACAGTTTGGAATCTCCAGAGCCCAACAATCCCAATGAAACAACCGGAGAACCCAAAAACAATTGAAATACAAGAAAATGACCTCAAGTCCTTAGTAAGGAAGATGATGGAAGAAAGGAATGAAATCTGTAAACAACTGCGGAGGAGGCAACCAAGCAGGTGGAGGACATAAAAGAGTCATATAGAAAGGCACTGGAAGAATTTCAGGAAAATACAAACAGACAGATGAAGGAAATAAAAAAAAAAAACTTCAAGATCTGAGGACAAAAAGGAATCTATGATAAAGGAACACACAGAAGAAAAATGTGACCGAGAGACCATAGAGAAGAAAGCAGCCAACAAAGAGATGGCCTTCTCAAACAGAATCCAGGAAACGGAGGAACAATTTCGGGACTTGAAGATACAATTGTAGAACTCGAATCAACCATCAAGGAAAATGCTAAATCAGAAAACTTCCTAACACAGAACATCCAAGAAATCAAGGACACCATGAAAAGAAGAAACCTGAGAATAATAGGCACTGAGGATAGAGAAGACTCCCGACTCCATGGCCCAGAAAATATCTTCAACCAAATTATAGAAGAAATTTTCCCAATCTGAAGAAGGAGATGCATATGAACATACAAGAGGCCTATAGAACACCAAATAGAATAGATCAGAAAAGAAAATCTTCCCGCCACATAATAATCAAACACAAAATATACAGACTAAAGAAAAAATTTTAAAAGCTGCAAGGGAAAAAGACAGAGTAACATACAATGGCAAACCTATCAGAATTACACCCGACTTCTCAGCTGAGACCATGAAAGCCAGAAGGGCTGGACAGAGGTCCTGCAAACCCTAAGAGACCACAGATGCCAGGCTAGACTACTGTACCCAGCAAAATTATCAATAACCATAGATGGAGAAAACAAAATATTCCATGACAGGAACAAATTCAACCAATACCTATCCACAAATCCAGCATTACAGAAGCTACTAGAAGGAAAACTCCACCACACAGGAATGAGTTACAACCAAAACTACACAGGAAATAGATAACTACACCATCGCAAAATCACAACCTCACAAACCCTCAACTTAAACAAACATCAAAATGAAAGGACTTAACAGTCACTGGTTTAATATCTCTGAACATCAATGGTCTCAATTCTCCAATAAAAAGACAAAGACTAACAGAATGGTTGCATAAACAAGACCCAACATTCTTCTGCATCCAAGAAACACATCTCACCCACAAGGACAGACATTACCTCAGGGTAAAAGGCTGGGAAAAAATTCCAAGCTAATGGTCACAGGAAGCAAGCAGGTGTAGCCATCCTAATATCCAATAAAATAGACTTTCAACCAAAATTAATCAAAAGAGGCAATGAAGGACACTTCATACTCATCAAGGGTAAAATCAACCAAGATGACATCACAATTCTGAACATCTATGCTCCAAATACAAGGGCACCCACATTTGTAAAAGAACTATTAACAAAGCTTAAACCACTCATTGATTCCAACACATTAATAGTGGGAGACTTCAACACTCCACTTTCACTGAAGGATAGGTCTTTGAAACAGAAACTAAGTTGAGAAATAACATCACTAACCAACGCCATGAATCAAATGGATCTAACAGATGTGTACAGAACTTTCCACCCAAACACAAAAGACTATACTTTCTTCTCAGCACCCCATGGAACCTTCTCCAAAACTGATCACATAGTAGGTCACAAAGCAAGCCTCAACAGATACGAGAATATTGAAATAATACCTTGTATCTTATCAGATCACCATGGTCTAAGGCTGGACAACAACAACAGAAATAACAAAAAGCCTACTCACACATGGAAACTAAACAACTTTCTACTTAATGACACGTGGGTCATGGAAGAAATAAAAGGGTTCCTGAAATTCAATGAAAATGATGGAACAACATACACCAATTTGTGGGACACATTGAAAGCGGTGCTAAGAGGAAAATTCATAGCACTAAGTGCCTTTAAAAAGAAATTGGAAACATCCCACATAAGCAACTTAACAACACATCTGGAAGCCCTAGAAAAGAAAGAAGCAGAATCACCCAAGAGGAGTAGACGTCTGGAAATAATCAAACTCAGAGCAGAAATCAATAAATTAGAAACAAAAAGAACAATTCAAAGAATCAACAAAACCAGGAGCTGGTTTTTTGAGAAAATCAACAAAATAGACAAACTGTTAGCCAAACTAACTAAAAGGCAGAGGGACAGTATCCAAATCAACAAAATCAGAAATGAAAAGGGAGACATAACAACAGACACTGAAGAGATACAAAGAATCATAAGATCCTACTTTAAAGGCATATATGCCACAAAATTTGAAAATCTAAGGGAAATGGACATTTTTCTTGATCGACTCCACTTGCCAAAATTGAATCAAGATCAGATAAACAAATTAAACAGGCCTATTTCTCCTATAGAAATAGAAGCAATCATTGATAGTCTCCCAACCAAAAAAAGCCCAGGGCCAGATGGTTTCAGTGCAGAATTCTATCAGACCTTCAAAGAGGAGCTAATACCGATACTCTTCAAGCTACTCCAAAAGATAGAAATGGATGGAACATTACCAAATTCTTTCTATGAAGCCACAGTCACGTTGATACCTAAACCTCACAAAGACCCAACAAAAAAGGAGAACTTCAGACCAATTTCTCTTATGAACATAGACACAAAGATACTCAATAAAATACTCACAAAACGAATACAAGAACATATCAAATATATCATTCGTCATGACCAGGTAGGCTTCATTTCAGGCATGCAGGGATGGTTTAATATACGGAAATCCATCAATGTAATCCACCATATAAACAAACTAAAGAAAAAAAAACCACATGATCATCTCCCTAGATGCAGAAAAAGCATTTGACAAAATCCAACACCCATTCATGTTTAAAGTGTTGGAGAGATCGGGGATACAAGGCACATTCCTCAACATAATAAAGGCTATATACAGAAAGCCAATAGCCAACATCAAATTAAATGGAGAGATACTCAAGGAAATTCCTCTGAAATCTGGGACCAGACAAGGCTGCCCACTTTCTCCATATCTCTTCACTATTGTTTTTGAAGTCCTAGCCAGAGCAATAAGACAACACAGGGAGATCAAGGGGATCCAAATGGGAAAGGAAGAAGTCAAACTATCCCTGTTTGCAGATGATATGATAGTGTACATAAGTGACCCCCAAAATTCCACCAGAGAACTCCTTCAGTTGATAAGCACGTTCAGCAAACTGGCTGGTTACAAAATTAACTCAAAAAAATCAGTAGCCTTCCTATATACAAATGACAATCATACAGAGGAAGAAATTAGAAAATCTACACCCTTCACGTTAGCCACAAGCAATTTAAAATACCTAGGAGTAACTCTAACCAAGCAAGTGAAAGACTTGTTTGAAAAAAACTTTAAGTCCCTGAAGAAAGAGATTGAAGGTGACTTGAGAAGATGGAGGGATCTCCCTTGTTTGTGGGTCGGGAGAATCAACATAGTAAAAATGGCCATTTTACCAAAAGCAATTTACAGACTCAATGCAATCCCTATCAAAATACCTACACAATTTTTTAAAGACATTGAAAGGTCAATTCTCAACTTTATATGGAAAAACAAAAAACCCAGAATAGCTAAAACAATCTTATACAATAAAAGATCCTCAGGAGGAATCTCCATACCTGATCTCAAGCTGTACTATAGAGCAATAGTAATTAAAACAGCATGGTACTGGCACAGCAATAGGCTGGTTGATCAATGGAATCAAATTGAAGACCCAGATATGAATCCACATACATATAGTCACCTGATTTTTGACAAAGAAGCCAAATCTATTCAATGGAAAAAGGATAGCATCTCCAACAAATGGTGCTGGTCTAACTGGATTTCTACATGTAGAAAAATGCAATTGGACCCATACTTGTCACCATGCACAAAACTCAAGTCCAAATGGATTAAAGACCTCAATATAAAACCAGAGACACTAAATCAGTTTAGAAGAAAAAGTGGGGAAGAGCCTGGAAACACATTGGCACAGGAGACACTTCCTGAACAGAACACCAACAGCACAGGCCTTAAGGTCACCAATTAATAAATGGGACCTCATGAGGCTGAGAAGCTTCTGTAAGGCAGGAGACACTGTCAAAAGAACAAAGCAACAGCCTACAGACTGGGAAATGATCTTCACCAACCCTACATCTGACAAAGGTCTAATATCCAAACTTTATAAAGAACTCAAGAAATTAAGCGCCACCAAACCAAATAATCCAATTGAGAAATGGGGCTCAGAATTAAACAAAGAATTCTCAACAGAGGAATATCAAATGGCTGAGACACACTTAAAGAAATGCTCAACATCTCTAGTCATCAGAGAAATGCAAATCAAAACAACTCTGAGATTCCATCTTACACCCATCAGAATGGCTACATTCAAGTGACAACACATGCTGGCAAGGATGTGGAGAGAGAGGAACATTCCTTCATTGCTGGTGGGAATGCAGACTAGTACAGCCACTTTGGAAATCTATCTGGTGCTATCTCAGAAAAATGGGAATAGGGCTTCCTCAAGACCCAGCTATTCCACTCCTTGGAATATACCCAGAAGATGCTCCAGCACATAACAAGAAAATTTGCTCAACCATGTTCATAGCAGCCTTATTCATAAAAGCCAGAACATAGAAACAGCCTAAGTGTCCATCAGTAGAAGAATGGATAAAGAAACTGTGGTGTATTTACACTATGGAATACTACTCAGCTATTAAAAACAAGGAATTCCTGAAATTTGTGGACAAATGGATTGAACTAGAAATGATCATAATGAGTGAGCTAACCCAGAAGCAGAGAGACTCAAATGGTATATACTCACTTATAACTGGACACTAGCCCAAGGGGCAGGTCCCACGAAAGTCTTCACCTAGCAGGAAAGTGGGATAGAGGTGAGGACATCCTATTGAGACTATAGGTGAGAAAAATATAGGGGATAGGGAAGTAGGTGGATCCAGAGGAACATTATGATGGCTGGATCTGAGCCCAGGGGTTCTGATTGATCTAAGCCACCAACCAAGGTCAAAACATGCAGTCATCATCAAACCCCTACCCAGATCTAGCCAAGGGACAGAACATTCTCTACAGTTAAATGGAGACTGGGGACTGACTTTCACACTCTTTCTGGTGCCCCATATTTGGCCATGTCCCTTTGTGGGGGAGGCCCAATGGCACTTGGAAGAAAGATAGAGGACTACCAAGAAGAGACTTGATACCTTAGCACCATATTCAGGGGGAGGAGGTCCCCCTCAGTCACAGTCATAGGGAAGGGGGATTGGGGTGAAAGTGGGAGGGAGGGAGGAATGGGAGGATGCATGGGATGGGATAGAAAATGAGATGTAATATGAATTATTTTATTTTTCAATAAAAATGTGATTAAAAAATAGGCATTAGAGGCAGATAGAGGGAGGGAACTGGGAAGGATAGGGGTGGGGATTTGGAGTAGGGGGTAGGGGGAAAGGCTAGGTGAGAGAATAGAAATCAATGTGGGGGTCATCTCTGGGAGATGCCTGAGGAGACCTGAGATAGGGGAGGCCCCAAGAAGTCTATGGCAGTCACCCTAGCTGAGACTCCTCTTAGCAGCCGGGGATATGGAGCCTGAAGTGGCTCCTGCAGCCCAGAAGGACTTCCAGTGGAGGGATAAGAATACCAATCTACTCACAAAACCTTTGAGCCAAAATTTGTCCTGCCAATAAGATGTCCAGGGACAAAGAGAGAGCAAAGATTGAGGGAATGGACAACCAAAGACTGGTCCTACTTGAGATGCATCCATGGGACAGAACCAATCCCTGACACTATTAATGTTACTCTGCTATGTTTATAGACAGGGGCCAAGCATAACTCCTCTGAGAGGCTTCACCCAGCAGCTGATAGAAACAGATGCAGAGACCCACAGGCAAACATACAGGGCTCGGGGAGTCTCATGGAAGAGTTGCAGGGAGGACTGGGCGAGCTTGAGGGGTCAAGGGCTCCACAAGAAGACATACAGAGTCAACTAATCTGGGTCCATGGGGCTCACAGAGACTAAAGAATCAACCAAAGACTGGGTGAGCAAGAAAGTTCCTCCTCAAGGTGGGATCTACGCCTGCCAAGGATTCTGTAAACACTGCTGAGATAATAACACTGGGTTTAGAGCAAACTACACATGGTGGGGAAGGTGCAATCCCAGAGCTTGAGATAGAAGGAGCAGAGTTCAAACTCCACTTCCTTAGCTACATAGCTACACAGCCTGGACCATGTGAGACCCTCTCTCAAAAACAAAGAAAAAATTAAGAAAAAAATATTTTTAAATAGAAAAATAATTAGACCATTGCACAAAAATTCATTAGTAAAGCAACGTGAGACTGTGAAAGGATTGGCCCCACTGTTGAGAGGTCTACTGTAAACAAAATCCCACTCAACAGAATTGCACGCTATGAGGAAAATCTTCACGTGACAAAGACTCAGTTAATATGACAAACCTCACTGTTGCTTTATTTTAAGAAATTGCTTCCATCATCCCAGCCCTCAGCAGCCACACCTTGATCAGTCCACAGCTGGCAGCATGAAAGCAAGATCTTCTGCCAGCGAAACGATCATGAATCACTGGAGGCCCAAGGGATGTTTAGCATCTTCAGCAACAAAATGCTTTTAAGTGCTACAAACATGCAGACAAAATGACATTGTCACACATGACAGGCTACATCCTAGTATAAACATAACTTTTGTAACTATAGGGAAACAAAAAGTATTTCAACTGTTTTACTGAATGTTTCCCTTTGCCACAGTGATCCACAGCCAAACTCATTATATCTCTGAGGTACATGTGGGCCAAATAGGCACAGTTATATCCTCATCTCAACAGATAGAAAAATAATTGACAAAATTCAACACATTATGATATTAAAAATATGAGCAAGTTGAAAGTAGTCATATACTAAACCTGACTATAGACTTGAGATGGGGGGAAAAAGAGGAGGAGGAAGGTGAGGAAGAGATAAAGAAGGAGAAGAAAGAAAAGAGGGAAGGAAAAGAGGAAAGAAAAAATCTGTCCATTATGTCACACTCACTGTTAAGAGTCTGAGTCTGTGTTGTCTCTCAGGGATTCTCTTTAGCATAATAGTGGATTCTTCATAGGTAAAATAATGCAGTTAAAAAAAACTCCAAGTAAATGTTCCATATGCCCCAGCTACACCACTCTTATGTGTTGCCCTGATGAACATAAAGCCAACATGTCACAGAGATATTTGAATACTGATGGTGACTGCAGCACTAGTCACAGTATCTATGACACAGAATCAACCTAGGTGCCCAATAAGAACAATGGATAAGAAAATGAGACTTATACAACAGTGCACACTGTGGGAAAGTATTCAGCCATGAGGAAGAGTGAAGTTCTGTTATCTTCAGGAAAACTGATGCAACCGGAGACCATCACAGTAAGGAAATTAAACCACTCTCATGAAGACAAATATTATATTATTATTCTCAATTGTAGTTCCTAAACATAAAATCACACACACACACACACACACACACACACACACACACACACACACACCAAATTAGAGCAGAAGTGAAATTGCCTAGGAAAACAAAGAAAATTAAGGAGAAGGAACAGAAAAATCAAGGAAAGGAGAAAGGAAAGAGACAAGGGCAAAAAATATTTAGCACACACATAAAAATTTTATAAATAAATAAGCAAGAAATGCAATGCATGTTAGAAACAAGAAATACTGCTTCTATTCATAGATAATGTAACTCCTGATATAAAGACTTTCAGAGAATTTACCAATATTTTTAATGGGTCATTCTAACAAAATTTTGGGAAACAGTATCAATACAGAACAGCAGGCCGCATTTTTATATATTAACAACAATTGAGTTTAATGGTTAATATATATATATACATATATATATATAATGAAAATGTTATGTATAAAAGTATTAAAATATACAAAATTTATAGAAACATGAAAAATCATACAACCTTGAAATAATTGTAAAGTTGTAACTTATTTATAAGTTGTAAGACTCAATATTCCTGTCACCTCTCCAGATGAATCTCTAGATTAAATGCAGTCCCAGAAATCTCTTGTAGATGGCATCAAACTGGTTTCAAAATGTAAAAACAGAAAAGCGAAGGAAACCAAATAGTAAAAGCATCTGTGCACAAAAACTAAATTAAAACCGTCTGTCCAATATTCAGACTCAAGCTAAGACTATAGGCCAAATCCCTCGTGTACAGACACAGAATCGCAACAAGACATGAGAAATCAAGTTCAGCAATGTAAAGAAAGGATGAGAACAAAATCTGGTGATATTTATCTCAGAAATGCAAGATGGGAGAGAGAGGTGGTGAGATGGCCAAACAATAAAGGTACATGCCACCCAGCCTGATGTACTGGGTGTTCTCTGCCCTCCACATACATGCTGTGGCATGTGAGTGCCTGTACACACATGTGTACACGCTCACACACACACACACACACACACACACACGCCTTGTAAACGACTTTACTTCCAACTGAGAAAATGCTTCCCTTTTAAAGAGCTCTGATTTTCTTTTTCAGTCTAGATAGCTTTTTGAGCTAAGCGCAGAAGGAACTGCATACACACGCTAGATGTTGTAGTTAGTAAATTAGATCAGTCATACATAGATAACCTCTCACCTGGTAAGCCCAACATCAACACATCTGCAGTATAAATGACAGCTACATAGCCCTTTCTGCCTGTAGCTGTTTTATTTCACCACAGCCATGATCCAGGGATAAGGGAAGGTACTATTTAACTCCAGTCCTGCCTACCACATGATCTGCAGGCAAAGGAGGAACCTTAATCTATACTTTAAAATTTATATAAAATCTAGATAAAACGCAAATCAGTAGATGCTGTCTGTATTAAATACGCTTCACTACCAATCAGTCAACTGACCAGTCACTCACTCAATCAGTAGATTGCTCCCATAAATAATAAATAACATTCCTAGAAGAAAATATAAAAGAATATCTTTTTAACCTAGAGTTAGGCACTATGCTTATTATGTGACGGAGACTTCAATACATTTTCAAAGATCAGTTGTCATAGGCTTTTAAAAAAAAAAAAAAAGTGAAGCCTTCCATGAAGTGAAAACACGCTTAAGTGCATAAGTAAAGGCACAGAACGAGGAGAACTTAACAGACATTTCTCTGGCAAAGGATTTGTTTTTATATTATATGTAAAATCTTAAATCTTTACAGGAAAAAGAAGCACCCAGTTAAGCTCATACAATAGCTATGAACACACATGTCACCACAGAAGTTACTTGAATTTCAAATGAGCATGATTAATTGCTCAGGAAACTAAAGTCACACCCATAAAATGGCTGGTTTTGTAAGTGACACTATTAGATAATAACAAATATTTAAGGCAACTAAATAGCCATGCTTTGCTAGTAGCTCAATTTAAGCGTTCACTATAGTGTCAGGAAGCTTCACATGAAATTAAGTGGGTTATTTGACCATGTCCCTTGGATGGGGACGCCTGGTGGCACTCAGAGGAAGGATAACAGGTCACCAAGAAGAGACTTGATACCCTATGAGCATACACAGGGGGAGGAGGTCCCCCTCAGTCACAGACATAGGAGAGGGGAATAGGGGGGGAAGCGGGAGGGAGGGAGGAATGGGAGGATACAAGGGATGGGCTAACAACTGAGATGTAATATGAATAAATTAATAATAAAAAAATTAAGTGGGTTTTGCCATATAATCCAAAAATCCAAGTTGGAATAAACACCACCTTATTTTTATGCTACATTTATGCAAATGTCTGCAGCAGCTTTATTCATGGCCGCCCTGCACTGCAAGCAGCCCTCGCTTCTTCTTTTCACTGAAGAGTGTACTAAGCACAGCCCATCTGCCATAAAGTGCTACTCAGCAGTGAAAAGAAACCAAGTGCTGACTCCTGCAGCCACATGGACATACCGTCAAATGTACTCCGTTAAAGGACAAACACCTGACATGAGATACTTCTAAAAAGCATATAATTTCATTAATCAACAATCTTAACAACAAGGTAAATCTTAGGGGGAAAGAAAATAAGTTGGTTTTTCAGATGTGGGGAACGTGAGGCATAGTTGACTAGAAGGGAGCACCACACATCAATTAAAGAAAAAAATTCCATCACAACATTAAGAGGAACCCAAAACAGAACACAAGTGCAATGAGTTAACTCCATTATAAAAGACAGAGAACTCCACTAAAGCAGTTTGTACCCGTGTGAGCGAAGTTGCTTCTCTCACAGAAACGCTGAGGTAACTTTGTGTTTGTACTGTGGTTGAACAGATAAATAAACATATTGGAGATAATGAGAGCCAGAATTCTCACTGTGGAAGAAGAGAATTACAAACAAGGAGGCAAGAAGGCAGAACTGACAGCTGAGTTGGGGTGAAGTCAGAGGTACCAGTGTTGAATCTACTTCTCAATACAAACAAACCAAGGCAGAAATAGATACAGATGTGTTCTCATGCATCAGTTAGTGTACATGGACCATTCCACGGCCGTCTACTGAGAAGGTCTAGAGACAATGATGCCGCTGCAGTAATGAGGACTCCTGCTACCTAATCTGGCCTTGTTAAGTACAATTACCCAACAAGAGGTACCATGGATCCTTGGATAAGTAGTTGATTTCATAGTCAAGGGAATAATATAATAATGAACCCAGAGCATCATGGTTCAGAAAGTGCATCTGTGGCTCTAAGGGATGGCACTATGTCAAACGGATGGGGAACCACACACACACACACACACACACACACACACACACACACACACTCGGCATAGTACCTTTTTAAAAGATTTGTTTTTATTTATGTGCATTTGTGTGTGTCTTACATATGTGTATGCACATACATTTTCTGGTATCCATTCAGGTGAGAAAAAGGAATCAGACCTCCTGGGGCTGGAGTTACAGGTGGTTGTAAGTCACCTGGCAGTGCTAGGAACTGTACGCTGGTCCTTCCTAAGAGCAGCAAGAATAAGTTACCTCTGAGTCATCTCTCTAGCCCCCAACATAGAACAATTCAAGTGACAAAATAAACACAAGTTGTGTTATATCATATACACTCTTATAAACTGTCATGTGCCTATATTAATACCAATGGATAATTGGATAAATACAGGAAAATTCCTTCTAGTATGCGTGACAAAAAAGATAACAAGAGCCAGAGCAGGGTGGTGGTGGCACATGCCTTTAATCCCAGAACTTTGGAGGCAGAGGCAAGTAGATCTCTATGAGTTCAAGTTCAGCCTAATCTACAAAGTGAGTCCAGGACAGCCAAGGCTACAAATAGAAACATTGTCTCGAAAAGCCAAAAATTAAAATAAATAAATAAAAAATAATTAATTAGGGTGGTGTTGGTACATGCCTTTAATTCTAGCACTCAGGAGGCAGAGGCAGGTGGAGCGCTATAAGTTCAAGGCCAGCCTGGCCTACAAACTTAGTCCAGGACAGCTAAGGCTACACAGAGAAATCTTGTCTCAAAAAAACAAAAACAAAAACAAAAAATATTAATTAAAAAAAGAAAAGAAGACCCCAACTAATAAATACAAATATTATGAAAATCCCCAGATCTACAAACTGATGGCAAAATTACTTGGCAAATGTTTGAAGAGAAGACAATATTTGCAAAGTCTCAAGGTTCTTGTTATAGTTGGATAATCAGTAGCTTTACAGTGGAGAAGCCTGTCAGTTACCACCTTAACCATGGGACAAGACTGACATCAGAGTTAAGAAACCTTCCTTCACATGACTCCAAGCTGGTACTCAGGGAAGGATGCAAGTCGATTCTCGATTCTCTGGGACTCCTGTCAGAGATGCACAACTTCATCTAACCCTGAGAAAGCCTGAGGAGAACCTAAGCAGAGAAAACTTCTACCCAAGCTACTGACCCCCAATGGAATTGGATTATAAAAGAGAGAAGATTGTGAAATGGGAATGTAACGGAATATATGAAGACTACCCAGCCGTGACAGCTAAGTACAAGGTAGCATTCAGACAATATCCCAAAATAGGGAGGAGGAAAGACAGCTGTAAAACTAATGAAATCCCAACTAAAACCTCCAAATTTCTGTAATACCATTTCATCCAAATTAATTTCTTAGGTTTGATAATTGCATCTCAGTTCTGAAAAGTGTTAACTTAAAAGAAATCAGGAAAAACTGCAAGAGAACTCTGAGATTTTTACAGGTGTGTGTGTGTGTGTGTGTGTGTGTGTGTGTGTGTGTGTGTGTTTGCTATTTTTATGTTGCTTATGACCAAAATACCTGAAAGAGACAACTTAGAAGAAAAATCTCTTGACTCATAGTTTCGGAGGACCTCACCCCATCAGAGCAGAGAAGACAGGGTGAAGCAGCTGAGTTTGCTGCTATGGAGTGTGAGAAAAAGACTGATCATTATAGTGAGCTATAAATTGGGGGAGCAGGGAGAAGGGTGAAGGAACAGATGAGGAGAAGAGGCCATGGCATCCAAAGGCCCATCTAGAGCGGCCCATTTTTGTCACTGAAGTCCCTAAAGATTCCATAGATATTCAAGGTAGGGCCATCAGCTCAGGGGCCAGGTGCTCAAATATGAGCCTATGGGGGACATTTCAGAATAAAATCATAACAGTAAATCAAAAATCACTTTAAATAGCTTAAAAGATAAAAAAGAATGGGAGACTGAGCTTGGTCACTGATCCATAGACACTGTAGCATTCTG
Source organism: Acomys russatus (assembly GCF_903995435.1). Lineage (NCBI taxonomy): Eukaryota > Metazoa > Chordata > Mammalia > Rodentia > Muridae > Acomys > Acomys russatus. The sequence continues at coordinate 79,987,797 of NC_067142.1, read as the reverse complement.
ATTGGCCAGGACCTGAAGACTGTACCTGCCTCACTGCAACCAAGAACATGTCTCAGTTGACACATGTTTGGCTCCCATGGAGGAGCCATGGAACTACTTTCAACTCTGATGGGAGCAATTCCGACATCCTGTAAATGTTCCTTCAATGATGTTCAAACAATTTAGGAGATTTTTTTTTTCTTTCTGCTCCCAGGTGGCTCCATGTCTCAGCAACATAGCTAAGTTTATTTCTTTGACAAGCTTCTAAAGTCTTGCTTTATTTTATAAAGCATTCACTGGACACATGGGTTTTTCTTGCTTGAATGACAGATTTATCCTGGCATGGTTGTGGCTACACTTTTTGGTGAGGTATTTGCCTCCTTGCTGAGCTAATTGTTCTGTTTCGTTTTGTTTTTTCTGGTTTTCAAGTTACATGTGAAACTATCATTTCCCTTTCTACACAGAAGCAGTTTGGCTTTCAAATGTGGGAGGCCCCAAGATCTTTGCACCCATTTCCTTCCATCTAAAAACAAGCCATTGCTTCTCATAGATTGCATCTTCCTTGCAAGGCCTTGCTAAGCAGGAAGGTTCTGGAAATGTATATTGGTGATCTGGACTATTCCAATTGTTCTCCTTCATCCGCAATCTTGGGGGACATAGGCCACAAAGAGTAGTGTAGGTATAAATTACCCAACTATTTTATTACAGCATTGAAAATAATAGTCACATGTGTGGCAGCATGTCCAGGCCACGTGCCCTTGATCACTGTACCAACGTCATATACATCTGCTCAGTGAAGAGAAATGCCACAATAGACAGAGTAAATCTAGCAGAGTTTATTTGGGCAAAGAACAATCTATGAATGGGACAACTAGAGGTCCATAGAGTTTTGTGGCAGGCAGTGTTTATAGACACTGAAAAAAATATGCATACAAAAAAAATTAGCCTGATTGTCTGCGGCCAGCCATTCACCTGATTTAAGTTCAGTACAGTAAAGCATTTGCCCATAGCCATTGTCTTCCCAGCTAGAGTCTGTGGCTGAATAAAGTTAACTTCTCTGCCTGGCATGACCTCCCGTCCATTAGAATGTATTTTCACGTGGCTTCATGGGTCAAATGCTTGCAGCACAAGCATGTGTTCAGATCCCATAAACCACTCTCGAAGTTAGACACAGGGATGTACACCTGTAACCCCAGCCCAGGGCAGACAGAGGCCAGAGTTCCTGAGGCTCACTGACCAGATAGCCCAATCACACCAAAGATCTCCAGGTTCACCAAGAGACTGCCTCAAAAACTAAGTGGAGAGTGATGGAGGAAGATGCCCAGTGCTGGTCTAGGCACACACATGTGAGAATGAGAGAGCAGCTAGGCAGTGTGGTAAAATGGTGGTTAGGGGTGGCATACATTCTGCTTGTAGTCCATCTGTGAAGAGATCTTCACCTCAGAACACCAAAGTCTTGGAAATAAGTGCTATTCAGTGGGTGCCACATGCCCAGCTACCACTGTGAGTCTTTGGTAAATGTATAACATGCAGTTTGATTGACTTTCTTCTCTTCATCTATCATCACACTTTCCTGGTTTCCTCATCACTTCCTGTCTCCTTGGCATCTGTCTGGTCCTCCACTGACTCTGCTACTACTTAAGGATTGGTATCCCGGGAACTAGCATCTGGTTGTCTCCTCCATAGCAAGAGATCTTTCCTGACTATCTCAACACATGCTGGTTTCTTTTTCTGTGACATCTATTCATTCATTTATTTGTGTAAGGAAGGGGCCGCCTGCCACAGTAGGTCTGTGGAAATCAGACGACTTGCTGAAATCCGTATTTCCTCTTTCCACCACATGAGTGCCAGAGATCAAGCTCATGTCTTTAGGTTTGGACACAAGTGCCTTTCCCCACTGAGCCATCTCACTAGCCCCATGCTGTGCTTTTTAAGTAACATCAAAATGTCAATTGCTAAATTCCCTTTTCTATCCTGTTCCTGCACTATGCATGCTTGATGTGTCTGTCCATACTGGCCATCAAGTGCCCTATGCCTCCAGATCTCAGCTTGGCAACTCCAACTTATCAAAGGCAGAATGAATTCTTTATTTTATTTCTACAAAGCCAGTTCTTCCTATGTATTTTGTCCACCCTGATAAATGGCACTGTCATCCAGCCAGCGGTCTAAGCCAAAAAAGATTTAGGAAACGTCGTTGAGTTATAAATCTTTTTCTCAGCCTCCATATCCTTTTTGGCAGCAAAGCCTTATTATGCGTGCTACCTTTAAAAGTACGCTATCAGCTTGTCTATGGTTAGCTGATTTCCCCTCAAGGGTTTCCATGTTCCAATCTCCAGAACCTAACAATGCTTCATTGGATGGGAAAGAGACCTCGCCATTGTGATTAATCTAACAGTCGATTGGTTGAGGATGTCACCCTGCAGAGTTTGGGTGAAGCCAATGCGAGCGCAGAAACACCCAGAAGAGGGAGGCAGGAGAACCTGAGACAGTTAGATCAGGTGGAAAGAAAGGGGGATAGGGAGGACAATGCAAGGAAACCAAAGAAAAGAAAATCTGTGTGGTGAGGACAGAGAGCCAATGAATGAAGTTTGCTTCTAGAACCTGGAAAATGTAAAGAAATAAATTCTTTCCTTTGGCCTCCAGGAGGGGTCAGTTTCTGGGACAAGACTGTCAATTATTTGGCCTCCAGCCCTGATATTTGGCTTCTATGGACAAGCTCTTCCAGCTTCCTAGGTCTCATTGTCCTATCGGCAAGCAAGGAAGTCATGGCAGAATAGATATGAGTCAGTGGCTGGGTGGATGAGATGATACTTAAGATGGGGCAGTGCTTTGTGTATCTTAGTGTTCTGTCAGTGTGCACGGTCACCGTTGCAATCCAGTCCCTTGGCATTGGTAATGTGAGCCTTCTTAATACTCAAGTATGTTTTCCCTGCTTCATCTCTTGCCCCTATAATTGCTCATGCATGGGGAAGTAAGAATGTTATATTTTGTACATAAAATCATATTGCTTTTCTGATTAAAACCCCCAAGATGGAAATGGCTCAAATAGTAACATGCCTACCAAGCAAGCATGAAGACCCAAGTAAAGATCCCCAGCCCCCAAGTTCAAAGGTCATCACAGCAGGGTCCAGGTAGAGACAGGTGGATCCCCAGAACCCCCTCCTTGGCCAGTGAGTCTATCTGAATCAAAAAGAACTGAGTTTTCTGAGAGGTGTTATTTCAAAAGGTTTGCTGGAGCATGATAGAGAAAGACATCCAATGCCAACCTCTCACTATATACACTACATATGTACTTGCACACACATGCTCATATGTGCATATGCATGTATGTACACACATACAGACACACACACACACACACACACACACACACACACACACACACACACCTCCTAAAGGACTTCTATTTGGGAATAAAATCAAATCCAAAATTCTAACCAGGCTGGCGTAGGCCTGGACCATGACTTACCTTGGGACTCCATCCCAGTGGCCTCTCTCTACTGCACATGCCTGTACCAAACTGTACTGAATACTGCTTTTTGGGTTTATTAAATGTATGTCTTCCTTGGGGCCTTGGAATTAGCTATTCTCCTATGTAGAACACCATTTTCTTCACATGACAAAGTGTCTTAGAATTCATTCAGGCTCCTCCTCAGAAATGCTTCCTCTCACTATTCAAGCTGAAAGAGTTGTCTCCTGGAACCATTTGCTTCTTCATTTCACGTCTCTTCTACAAAGGTGGCCTACTAATGTACCTCCAATGCATAGCTGTGTATAATAGACTCTTAATAAATCTTGGTAAAATAAACAGACTAAAAATTTGGTTGACGTGTGTTGTAGTTTTATTTTTGTTGCTATGACAAAAGATCTTGGGCAGAGAATCAACTTCAGGAAGAAAGGATTTGGCTTGCAAGTCCATCATTGCCAAGAGAAGAATTTAAAGTCAAGAACAAAGTGAAGAAATACACGGGTCCTTGCTTGCTTGCTTCTCAGCTTCTCTTTCTTACACAATTCGGGACTCTCTGCTTAGGAAATGGCACTCCCCACAGTGTGATAGGACTTCCCACCTCAACTGCTACAGTCCAGACAATCTTCCACAGTCCAGCCTGCTCTAGATATATCCTCAAGTGAAAACTCTTAGCAGGTGATTCTAGGTTGTATCAAGTTAGCAATTACAAGTAGCCATTACAGAATTTGTGTTTTGTTGGGGGCGGGGGTTGAGACAAGAGTTCCCTTTGCAGCATAGGCTGGGTTTCAACATCCAGTCCTTGTGGCTCAGCTCCAACAAGTATTCAGGCTGCTGGAATGTGACACCACCCCTGAGTAGTTGACACATATGGAGATGGTTTACTAAGGTATCAGATCGGTGAGCCCTCTACATGCCGTAAGTTCAGTCAGTACAGGTTTTAGCCTCTCAAAGAAAGGTTCCACCTAAAGGCAAATCAGTTTTCCTGTGATGATCAGTTCTCATAATTGTTTTGTTGTTATTGTTTTGTTTGTTTAAGTGTGTGTGTGTGTGTGTGTGTGTGTGTGTGTGTGTTTACCTCTTTAGCAAGGTTCTCTGGTATGTCTTCTACAAAATTACCCAAAAGTGTGCTTAGGAATGTACAAAAGATTACATTTAACCTCAAAGACCTATTCCCTATCATTTTAATTCATTTTTATCCTGCTTTATTATATTTTTTAAACAATATGGCCTATACTTGTCTACGTGAGATGAGTCTTGACCTTAGGGCTCAGCACTGTAAGGGCATATAATTGGAAAGCCATGGAGCTCTGTTCTTAGAAAATGAGAAGAGAGCTGAGATCCTATAGAAATGGAGATACAACAGCGAACAGCATTAGGAGGAGAAGGCTGCACAGGTGGAAGAGGCTGGTGAGGAGACACAGAGTTACAGTTAGGAGAACTTAGTTCTGGGTTTTATGGGAATGTAGGGTGAAGAGAAGTGATGACTGCCAATGCAAAGCAGCTAAAGGGGAGACTGTGTGTTTCACTGCAAAGGAAGAATAAAGGTTCGAGGTGGCAGACATACCATGCACCCTCATATAGTTATTATGTAAGGTAGTCACGGCTTGAAACTTTATACCATGTCCTATACATCTGCATAATTGCCACACATATGTATATTCTTAAGAATAGGAAAATGATGTGTCGCAGCCCATAGATGCTCCTGTAAACTCCTGGTGTACATCTGAGCACATCAGTTGGCACAAATAAACAAGCTGTTCACTCATGTTCACTCTCCCCCTGACTGCTTCCAGAATAAGGGTGGGTCCAAATGTGACATTTACCTGCTCCTGTACCTCTCTAGTGGCTTCCCAAAATACAAGGCATCTTGTGCATCATAAATGTGTTTTCATGTCCATGGGACTTTCTGGGGTTTTCACTGGGCCTCTATCTGGCTTCCTTGGAGAATAGCTCGGGTAAGAGTTCTAGGTAACAATTCTGCGGTCATTTTGAAAACTGTGACAAAGCATGACACTGGCGTTCATAGCTAGTTGGAGAAAACAAACTCCTTGGAAGGGATGTGAGTTTCACTCTTTTTTCTTCCTAGGGACTCCAGTGTGTAACCCTGGGGTGGCCTTGTCCATGTAACCAGTGCCTGCCTGCAAGATCAGTGGACAGGCAGACAGCGTCTGCTGTTACTCAGAAGAAAAGATGATATATCTGATAATCCCCAAGAACAAAGGCCCCATCACTCTTGTCCAAGGGTCTGGAATTAATTGTGTTTCTTTATACCCCATCTAATTTTACAAAATCATACTTCTCTGTGGCAGCTTACCAACTTACCACCTCATCTGAGATAAGGCCTTGCCAACAGTAATAACATTTAGAACATTAACATTAGACCCAGACCTGCTGACTGTGGCCCTCCCCCAACCCCAGGAAACACACACACACACACACACACACACACACACACACACACGCACACACACACACACACACACATCTATATAGCTCACTGTGACCTTAAATAGGTAGACTCGGCCTCAGAGAACACAAAAGTACCAGAATGACCTGCCATCCCATATGTTTGTCTCTGCATTAAGAGCAACTGTGTGTGGACTCCAGCACCTGACAAAGAGGCTGTTAGTGCAGAAAGAAAGAATTCACGTCAAAATACTTACTACACCCACACTGCAGCCCCCTATCTGTAGTTGTTTCCACTGTATCTAGTTTTGTTTTCCATGGTTTCTGCTACCCACAGTCAACTAGAATATGAAGGTGGTAGATTTAAAACTCCTGTAGTTTTCAGAATAAAAAAAAATGTGTATCTTTTAAAACTGTACCCCCAATGCATTCTACAGTGTTACAGCTCTGGCCCACCTAAGACGTGAATCGCCCCTTCTTCCAGAGCATTCCTGTTGCATAAGCAGCACCCCTAGGTTGTAAACCAACTAACTATATTGCAGGCATTATAGTTAAGTAACCCTAATACTGTAGCCTACCAGGCATAGCTCAGGATTGCACTGATCATTCTTAACACGTGAACATTGTGTCATTAAACATCATCTCACAAAAAATGGAGTATGGGCAGAACAAGAGGAAACCTTGTGAAAGACAGAGATGGAGAAAGGAGAGAGAGAGAGACAGAGACACAGAGAGACAGAGACAGAGACACAGAGAGACAGAGAGACAAAGAGACAGAGAGAGGGACAGAGAGGGATAGAGACAGAGAGACAGAGACAGAGACTGAGAGAAGGGACAGACAGAGACATAGACAGAGAGATAGAGACAGACAGAGAGAGGGGGCACACCCACAGGACTTCTACAATTCATCATTATAATGTCCTCTTTTATTATTGGTTTTTTATTGATGATTTACTATGCCCAACTTACAGGTTAAAATGCATGATAACTATATACAGTAAAAATACAAGATAGTCTCTGTAGAGTTAATACTATGCAGGGGTTTAGGCTGCCAGCAGAGATTTGGGAATGCATCCCCATAGATGAACGGGACTAGCACTCAACAGCCCATCTCTCTTCAAATTTGAGGGACAAGGGGGAAAGAGGAACCTGTAAATCTTAAAATGAAATAGAAACAGCAAACCCAAAGGCTCTAAGCAGCATAACCAACCTTGTGGTGTCTGAGGATAGGGGGAGACTGGGGCTTTTGATACCCATATTTGTAGTAAGTCCTGCTCTCTGACAAACATCAATAAGAAGATTTAATACACAAAGACTTACAATGGGCCAGTGGCAAATAAGCATCATCGAGACCTGCAAAAGGGACATCCTGGCAGAGGGACTCAAATGTAAGTCACCATTGACCCTAGCCTACTTCTCTAAGCCATGAGGTGGCATAACCCTGTCCTTTAAGCATGATCTGGTGTGCCCATGTGGAGCATGTATGAATGTGTGCCCATGTGGAGCATGTATGAATGTGTGCCCATGTGGAGCATGTATGAACGTGTGCCCATGTGGAGCATGTATGAATGTGTGCCCATGTGGAGCATGTATGAATGTGTGCCCATGTGGAGCATGTATGAACGTGTGCCCATGTGGAGCATGTATGAACGTGTGCCCATGTGGAGCATGTATGAATGTGTGCCCATGTGGAGCATGTATGAACGTGTTGCCCATGTGGAGCATGTATGAACGTGTGCCCATTTGGAGCATGTATGAACGTGTGCCCATGTGAGCATGTATGAACGTGTGCCCATGTGGAGCTGTATGAACGTGTGCCATGTGGAGAATGTATGAATGTGTGCCCATGTGGAGCATGTATGAACTTGTGTGCCCATGTGGAGCATATATGAATGTGTGCCCATGTGGAGCATATGAATGTGTGCCCATGTGGAGCTGTATGAACGTGTGCCCATGTGGAGCATGTATGAATGTGTGCCCATGTGGAGCATGTATGAACGTGTGCCCATGTGGAGCATGTATGAATGTGTGCCCATGTGGAGCATGTATGAATGTGTGCCCATGTGGAGCATGTATGAACGTGTGCCATGTGGAGCATGTATGAATGTGTGCCCATGTGGAGCATGTATGAATGTGTGCCCATGTGGAGCATGTATGAACGTGTGCCCATGTGGAGCATTATGAACGTGTGCCCATGTGAGCATGTATGAACGTTGTTGCCCATGTGGAGCATGTATGAATGTGTGCCCATGTGGAGCATGTATGAACGTGTGCCCATGTGGAGCATGTATGAATGTGTGCCCATGTGGAGCATGTATGAACGTGTGCCCATGTGGAGCATGTATGAACGTGTGCCCATGTGGAGCATGTATGAATGTGTGCCCATGTGGAGCATGTATGAACGTGTGCCCATGTGGAGCATGTATGAATGTGTGCCCATGTGGAGCATGTATGAATGTGTGCCCATGTGGAGCATGTATGAACGTGTGCCCATGTGGAGCATGTATGAATGTGTGCCCATGTGGAGCATGTATGAATGTGTGCCCATGTGGAGCATGTATGAACGTGTGCCCATGTGGAGCATGTATGAACGTGTGCCCATGTGGAGCATGTATGAACGTGTGCCCATGTGGAGCATGTATGAACGTGTGCCCATGTGGAGCATGTATGAACGTGTGCCCATGTGGAGCATGTATGAACGTGTGCCCATGTGGAGCATGTATGAACGTGTGCCCATGTGGAGCATGTATGAATGTGTGCCCATGTGGAGCATGTATGAACGTGTGCCCATGTGGAGCATGTATGAATGTGTGCCCATGTGGAGCATGTATGAATGTGTGCCCATGTGGAGCATGTATGAACGTGTGCCCATGTGGAGCATGTATGAATGTGTGCCCATGTGGAGCATGTATGAACGTGTGCCCATGTGGAGCATGTATGAATGTGTGCCCATGTGGAGCATGTATGAATGTGTGCCCATGTGGAGCATGTATGAACGTGTGCCCATGTGGAGCATGTATGAATGTGTGCCCATGTGGAACATGTATGAATGTGTGCCCATGTGGAGCATGTATGAACGTGTGCCCATGTGGAGCATGTATGAACGTGTGCCCATGTGGAGCATGTATGAACGTGTGCCCATGTGGAGCATGTATGAACGTGTGCCCATGTGGAGCATGTATGAATGTGTGCCCATGTGGAGCATGTATGAATGTGTGCCCATGTGGAGCATGTATGAACGTGTGCCCATGTGGAGCATGTATGAATGTGTGCCCATGTGGAGCATGTATGAATGTGTGCCCATGTGGAGCATGTATGAACGTGTGCCCATGTGGAGCATGTATGAATGTGTGCCCATGTGGAGCATGTATGAACGTGTGCCCATGTGGAGCATGTATGAACGTGTGCCCATGTGGAGCATGTATGAACGTGTGCCCATGTGGAACATGTATGAACGTGTGCCCATGTGGAGCATGTATGAACGTGTGCCCATGTGGAGCATGTATGAACGTGTGCCCATGTGGAGCATGTATGAACGTGTGCCCATGTGGAGCATGTATGAACGTGTGCCCATGTGGAGCATGTATGAACGTGTGCCCATGTGGAGCATGTATGAACGTGTGCCCATGTGGAGCATGTATGAACGTGTGCCCATGTGGAGCATGTATGAACGTGTGCCCATGTGGAGCATGTATGAATGTGTGCCCATGTGGAGCATGTATTAATGTGTGCCCATGTGGAGCATGTATGAACGTGTGCCCATGTGGAGCATGTATGAATGTGAGCCCATGTGGAGCATGTATGAATGTGTGCCCATGTGAAGCATGTATGAACGTGTGCTCATGTGGAGCATGTATGAATGTGTGCCCATGTGGAGCATGTATGAATGTGTGCCCATGTGGAGCATGTATGAATGTGAGCCCATGTGGAGCATGTATGAATGTGTGCCCATCGTGGGTGTGAGGTAGAGAACAAAGCCAGAGAGCGTTTCCCCTTGGGCTCAGATTCCATCTGCAGATACAATTATTTCCTTAATATCATCGCACCATATTATGTTACATTCTATGATTTATTAGCAAAAGTGTGCTTTTTAAACTTTACTTTGCCGAGCAATGATCGCTCCTTGACAGGTCTCATTACTGAGAAATGACACAGACATTTATTATACTCTCAGACAATAAAATATTACCCGGCTCGAATACCTTCATGGAATATTAAACAAAATGAATGCTGTTCCCTTTCTGTGTTTATCATATCATATTAAAAGTGAAGACATGGTGCTATGTTTTCTTTCCTGATAGATGAGACATTGGAAAGAATTAGTTTCATTTGCTATTCATCCAACTGGCTTTACTTAGCCATGTCCAAGGCCTCCAAGAATTGCTAGAATATCATTTCAAGCATTTATCTTCTCAAGGGTCTTGAATGTACCTTTCTTTCACATCACCAAGAGGAAGAAACATCATAAAGTTTCCTACAGGCATGTTCTTTGTTCTAACCCCAGACTCAGTTATTTTCAGGCATTAATGGAAGATCAAAGAACCTAACTTCACAGAATCCAGTTGTAGACCAACTTATAGACATGTTGTGTGTACTTTGCGTCCCGCATACCAGATCTTTCCCTGTGTACTTAAAGACCTACCCTAGTTTCCTTTCTGTCGCTGTGATAAAATATCCTAACCAAGAGCAATTTAGGGGAGAAAGGCTCTGTTCGGCTTACAGTTTGAGGTCACCGTCCATCATAATGGAGAAGTCAAGGCAGGAACTTGACACAGCCAGTCATGTCACATCCAAAAGCAGAGACAGAAAGTAGACAAATTCATGCCAAGAAATCATCTCCCTTTCCCTACTCCTTTCCAGCCCAGGACCTGGACCCATGGAATAGTACCGCCCATAGCAGGATGAGCTAAATCTATTTTAAAAGAACCTGCAGAGGTCTTCTATAGGCCAGCCTGACCTAGACAATTCCCTATTGAGAGTCTCAGCTGATTCTAGATTGTGTCAAATTGACACCATCAAAAGACCATATGAAATACATATTTTACCTCTAAAATCAAAAAACATTAACTCGAATAAGGGAGAGATGACGTGGCCACAGGATTGTTTACAGATATCCATAAGGACACAGATACGTACACTGATTACAGAAGGATGCTCTGATGCCATTGGCTTTGTGTATTAAAAAGTTAACTATAGAGACTAATACATGGGGCTGTGAACTTCACCCTATGTATTACACAGAAAGCAGGGTGTCTTGGGCCTATGCTTTAGGTTGAGTTGGGTCCCTGTTATGTCTGAATTTTTCAAAATCTCCCACAGAGAACCAGCATCAAACTGATGAGGACTTTGGTAAAGACCAAATAACCTAGCGATGGCAACTCAGTACATGTTTGCACATGACCATGGAAAAGTATAGACTAAACTCTCAAAGCAACCCCAGTCAGTTCTATACCCATCTTTGTGAGTGTATTCCTTCAACTCAGAACTCTAAGCTAACTATGCTATAGTGATTTTTCTAACATTTATCAAAGGAGAAAGTATTTATTCTGTCTACTTGAAAAAGGAGAATAAAACAAAATTATTTATGAATCTATTTGCAAAGAATTCAGCTCCCCAAAGGGTCATACACAGGTAGATTAATGCTTTGCTGTCACTGGCCTCCTGTAATAAAATTCTTCATTTTACCTTTGAACTTGTCTTTAGAAATAAAGTCAGCTGGAACAGTGAAGTGGGAATAACACAGGTGTGTCAGGCATGATTGCACATATGCAGGCACGGGTCCTCAGGAGCAGTGACAGTGGCAGAGGCGTCACTCTGTCAGGCCTGTGTACATGTCTAACAGGTTTGCACATCAAGGTTGAAATCTTCCCCATGATGAGAATTTCCAGTGCTTCTGCTGGGTTCCCAGTGTGGTAATGGTCATTGGGGAGATAGCTTAGGTTGGGGTTTTGTTAGTCAGGAAGATGTGGGTGCAGTTTCCTGCTGGAAATTCTCAGACAAGGCTGTTTCTCTCCCAATAGCTCACACAGAAAAAAAAAGACAAGATTCCGTAACAGCGTCTTCTCATGAAGATTTCCTCTTAGTCCCCATTTCCCAAAAAGGAGACATTTTCTAGCACCCCAACTCCCACCTTGGTGCCCTGGGTCTTGTATCCACTTCACCTAAATGTCCAAACCTGGCATTATGTCCATAACTATTCAGCAATCTCAGAGAGCGGCAGACTTGCGGTCTACTCACCTTACAGCTTTTGTTTTCCAGGTCGGTTTGATGAACAAGGCACTGGATACAACAGAGACATGCTGCTGCTGCTGCTGTCTCATGCAGCCTTTTAAAGTAATGGTTGGTAAGAGGCGGCCTTATCTGGCATGCTGCCAAAAGAAAGAAAGAAAAAAAAAAAAAGACTTCCATTTCCTGATATGTAAAGTGATTTGTTTTAATCAGCTTCGCCCTATGCTACAGTTTACCCCTTCAGTCTACCACTTGGCATCTGTCAAAGAACCAAAGGCCTACCACACAGTGCAAGATGCTAAAGATACCTCAGGGGATAAGGCAGGGCTCCTGCCAACAAAGTTCACAGACCAGATGCATCAGAATGCAACATCAGAAACACAATCAAAATAAAATGTAATGATGCAATCACAGGGTGATGCCTAAGGCTTCACATAGTGGTGGGCTAGCAATAGCTGCCAGCAACAGTGAACTATGGGACGAGAACAAGCAGAATTTAAGCTATTGTTTGGAGGCAGGAGGTGGAAGAGGGATATTGGAAGAGGGATACTGATGACTAAGTGCCTAGCAAGATGGATGTGAAAGGATGCAGTGGAAATAAGAGCTGACTTCTAATGAGGTACCCTAACTATAGAGGTATTTTATTTTTAAAACGTAGTTAATAGATCCACAGACATAGAAATTAAATAGCTACCAGGTTTTTCTGACTCAAATACTTCTCCTTAACATAAAGCAAAGAGACTTTTTTTCAGATATTTCTTTAATTTTATTGCATTTAAATATATAAGGACAGTATATATACTAAAATATTCAAAATAAGATGGATTTTAACAGCTCAAGATTAAAAATTACCCAGAAAATTACAAATCATTCACAGACAAAGAGCAACATAGGACTGACGGAAATGAATCTGGAGGAATTTCCCCCAGAGTTATCGAGCCCCTTAGTCAGAAGAAATATGTGGCATTTCCTCCATCTGCTGCCTCAATATGGCCTTCAAGCCAAACTGCACAAAGAATTCAATCTCCACAGGCCCATGTTGCAGTAGTTACTCCCCTCACAGGACAGCCAACTTCAATCTCAGTGCAGGGGTTCAAGTTTAGCTGGGCATGGTGGCTCACACCTTTAATCCCAACAGTTGGGAGACCGAGACAGGTGGGTCTCTATGAGTTCAGGCCATCCTGATCTAGAAAGTGAGTTCCAGGACAGCCAGGACTACATAAGGAGACCCTGTCTCAAATTCAAGCCCGCAGACTTTGCTTCAACTCTGCCTTGAACTCATAGTGCTTCCTGCTTGTCTTAGTGGTTTCTCTACATGGCTTAACAAAATACCTGAGAACAGGCAATTTATGTTTGAAGACCAGAAGTTAATTTAACTTAATGGTTCTGGATTCTGGAAAAGCCAAGAACATGTTAGGCCACACCCTGATGATCTTATCTAAAACCTCCACACCTCCATCAATACATGAAACTTGAGATCAAGTTGGAATACAGAATGTCAGGAAGGACATTCAAGCCATGGTGTTTCTTTGACAAGCCTGCTCTTGATAACTCCATGTGATGTCAGGCCTACGGGGGAGGAGCTTCCTCGATTCAAATGTAATTTGTCTATAGATTTAGGTAGAAAACTATTTTCATATTTAGAATATATCCTTCGTGGCTGTGGGTGAAAAGAAAAATTTTCTGAGTTCCATCATCATTCAAGTGTCCTCTTTTAACTGTGTCCTTTGCACTGCCCATATCTCTATGGGTGGTCCATTAAAAAATTGTCTTGTCCTCGGGACTAGTCTTGGCTGTGTTAGCTTGACATTCTGCACAGCTTTTCTACCCACTGCTGCTGGTGTACAAATCTACTGTGCAATGACTAGCTAAAGCCCCACTGACATATGTAACTTTATGCAAATCACCTCTTATGTAAATTTTATGCCAATTACTATCCATTTATGTAAACTACTTGTAAATTGTTGATCTTGTGTAATTCTCTCTTTTTCCTCTTCAAAAACAAATACTTTCATGTTAAAGTTTATATGGATGCAATTTCTTTTTCTAAAGATTTCTGTCAATAACTATATAATACTAAAATTATCAGAATTTGTCTCAACACAACAAAAATGTCGACTTTTCATCTTCTATCAATGTCAACCCCAAATTACTTTGCTTACAAATTACGTGAATAAACGCACATTGTGAGATTCTCAATTTTGCAGGAATCTGTTAAGGTCATGAAAGACCAAGGATTGATGCTTGTACTTTATATTACATACTTCCCCATGGGCATTATAAACTACATGTGTCATTTAATCTTAAGCCCAAAGATGAGTACCTTCCTCTGAGAAAAAAATTCTCTACTCCAGGAAAAGCAATGAGCACTGTAAAGGGCCACACTTAGCTGCTGCAAGGTTTCATTTCACTCTGATACTTTTCAATTGTTTTACTTACATGGTGTGTGTGTGTGTGTGTGTGTGTGTGTGTGTGTGTGTGTGTGTGTGTGTGTGTGTGCTTGTGCAGGTGAACATACACCATGGTGCACATGCGGACAACTTTCAGGGAACAGCTCAAGAACCAGTTTTGTCCTTCTGCCTTGTCTTTGAGGCAGGGTCTTTCTTGCTGTTTCTATCCTGCATACTCCAGGCTAATGGGCTACTGGCTTCTGGATTATTCTTCTGCCTCCACCTCCCATGTCATCATAGGAGTTCTAGATTATAGATGAATGACACAGGATCCTGCTTATTTAATACAGGGTCCCACGATCACCCCGCCATGAGTGAGCATGCTTGCTCAGCAAGTGCTTTTAGCTGTTGAGGCATCCCACAGGCCCTTTTACTCACATGCTGACCAACTCCTGAAGCTTTGTTAATTTGCATAATACATGACAAAATCAAAGAGTCACTATTTACAACTATTAATTTCACATTTTGATGTTTATCAGTGAAATTAAAATATATCCAAGAGCCAGAGACTGGGTGGGAATATTCATGAGATTAAAGGTGTTTAAGACACTAGACTGGAAACTGTATGAAGTAATTTGGATTCAATCCTCACTCTTTGATGAATTGCTCACAAGGCCTAGCCAATTCCATATTAGACTTAAGGGATGGTGGTGGGAATAATTTTTTAATGGGCAAAATAATGACTCTCTATGGTATAAAATGAACATATATCAAAGATTTTATTTGACTCATTAATTAATGAGGAAACCAGAAAAGAAACTACAACTGTTCAGAGAAAACCTCGAAAGCCAGACAAAGGCATGCGCCTATGGCAGCGCTGAGATGCATTTCTTTGTCAAGGACAACACTGGTGTTTGGTACTGGAGAAAGGAAGTGCATGTGTAAAGACAAGACTCACACGCATCACTCCACAGGCAGAGATCAGGGTCATGGCTAAGCCACACAATAATCTGCATATGCACAGTTGTAAAATAGCTAAAAGACAGTGAAAGACAAAACTCTGGCAACATCTAAGAATCAGAGAAGGTGTCTCCTAACCATTGCATGTCATCCTCCTGAAAACACCCATTCTGGTTGTGTAAAAGTCTTTCACAACTTTCCCTAAACTCATCCTATTACCATCTTTTTCTAGCTTCCTCTCTGTTGCTGTGATAAATCATCCTGACCAAAAACAACTTAGGGAAGAAAGGGCTCCACTGGCTTCAGTTCCAGGTTAAAGGCCATTACTTCATGGAAATCAAGGCAGGGCCTTGAAGCATCACATTCGCAGTCAAGAATAGAGAGAGAATAAATGCATGGATCCTTGCCTTCCTGGATTCCCCTGGTCATGCAGCTTTCTCCTGTCTTACACTGTTCAGGATGCCTTGCCTAGGGAATGGGTAGGGTCTTCCTATGTCAATTATCAATGAAGACAATCCTGACAGACACCGAACACAATCAGCCAAACTGATGTAGATAATTCTCCATTAAGACTCCTTCCAAGTGAGTGTGGGCTCTATTGAGTTAACAGTTAAAACTAAGCCGCATGCCTCCTGTGGAGTTCTGACTCCTGGTACAGAGATAACCAAGTCCTCTTCTGGAAGACTGGTCCATCCCTTTTATTTGAGCTAGCCTTTCATATAGGACACTGGCAAGAGAAACCTAAAGAAAAGTCCATGTTCACATTACACTGTGTAGGTAGAAAGTCAGGCCACATTTCCTCACCTATCATAAGGGCTACTGAGGCACACAAGACAAACAGACAAGAGAAAGGGCCTACTGAGACACACAAGACAAATAGACAAGAGAAGCATGAATTGAAGGTTTTCACAACACAGGCTTTGGAAAGAAGACACAATAACAGCACCTGTATTTATTCTGAGGCTCAGTGGAGAAGGGGTGGAAATGTGACTGGGGAGACATATGTGATATGTTGGGGGAGCAGGACCTGTCTGCTCAGGGTTCCCTTGGTCACCCTATGCGCTATGGAGCAGGAACCCTCTGGGGAGGAGGAGAGGTGGGAAGGGGGGAGAGAGAGACAGGATACCATGGCCTTTCTAGGAAGGACGTATGGCTTGCTTTGGGGAAATGGGGATTCTAGTGTCTTCCCCTCAACTTGGAGAACAATCTTTGTTTCTATGACTAATTTGGGAGACAGAGATGAGAGAGGGGAAGATGGAAGGTCAGAGAGGCTTCTGAATCCTTCTAGCCTCCCTTAGCTCACTGTACTCTCCTCTGAACCACAACACAGCTCACAAGACACGTGGCACTCTATTATTTTTGCATAAAGTGTATTTGAAAATCCTTGTACCTGAGATATAACTTCCAGACCCTTGGTGTTACTGCAGTGTTGGGGGTTGTAATGGGATAGTAGCTCCTGCCAACTCTAAACATTTGAAGCCCGTAACTTTGTCTGAAATGAAGATCTATGCTCACCCAAAGCAGCAGGTAAATTTGTAACAGGCAGACATCAACATTGTGGTTAAACTTGGTTCTGGCTTGGGATAAGATAGCACTGGTGACAAACCAGTGTGGGTGTTTATACATTGTCCCTAGAAGTAGCTGTGGTATGGGTGTGACCAACTCACCTTATAGTCACAGAACCAGACTTACAATTCTCTTTCTTACTTGTTCCCACCCTTTCCCTTCCTCCAAACTCAGGCCTTTCTGTCTTTTTATGTTTTGTCCTATGGGGGTCACAGTAAGAAGAGGAAGACAACAGGAATAGAAACTCAAGTTGTGAATGAGTCAGTATTTGGAGCTCATCTTCAGTAATACTGTCTTTGGGTTCCAAGATACTTCAGCAGTGAGTTCATAAAGTATAAATGCAACCTACAGTACATGCAGCCAGCCAGCTTGCTTGGAGTATTAGAATTTCCTCATTCCTCCAAGTTAACTCCTGAAAGCTGCTCTGCTTAGGGAGGCAAAACAAAGGCTATGGCATGTGGTCTATCTTTTCCAATAATCACATTTTCAAATGTAACCCTATATACTTCACTCCCTTAAATAAAGTCTCATCTAAAAACCAACTGTTTCTCCATTAGCACAGAGTAGGCAAATGGGACTGTGTGGAGGGAAAGGTAGTTGAGGACCAGGAGTGAGTGTGTCTTCCACATGGTTGAGATTCAGGTCACACTCAATTGTAGAATCAATCAACTTTTGTTTTTGAGAGAGGAAAAGACAGAGATAGAAACCAACAGAGGAGCCAGAGACAGAGAGACAGAGACAGAGAGACAGAGCTGAGTACTGTAACATATCCCACACACCAGTAGCAGAGCTGTATACTTCTGGACAGAAGAAGGAAATTCACCTTCAGACTTTTACAAGAGGACACTTTCAAGGAGCCCTCTAGGTCTGTAAAGTCACATGTGGCCAGAATATTTTATTTTTAAAGAAGCTTTGAAACATCGAATATGACCAACAGGATTTATGAGCGATCACATTACAAAGGGTTAGGCTGGACCTTACCAAATACCGGAGACTCCTGTCCACCCAGCGGAGAACATGTTATTCCTTGTAGAGGAGGGGATCAAGTCAGCTAATGCTAATGTCATTTTTGCAGGAAACTGGATATCAGCTCAGCTGTCGTCTGATGGAAGACCCTGACCTTGAGGAGGGCAGAGGCGGGCCGAGTGGGTGAAAGGTAGCCAGCAAGCAGGTCGGGAATGTGGATCTGTATTCCAAGCCTGTGTTTATCCTTCCTTCTTCCTTGTCCTGCAGATGGAGACGTGTTCAAGTCTATATTCCCCAGGCTCCCCAGCCACCATGTGAGTATAGAGTGAGCTTCTACCAGTTGGAGGCATTTGCCTAAGATTTCAAGCCATAGAGGATATTTCCATGTAGCGAACCCACTGAAAGGCCACTGGGATGTGTTCAGCAAGAAGCCACAGTACAGGTCATATGCCAAGGTTGGTGTCAAAAGCCAACTTCATGGGCACCCAGAGACAGCCAAAGTAGCCAACTTCTTAATGTATTGGTCACAGTCAGTACCACTCCCATGGGGTGTCGTTCTACATCCTGTGGCAGCAGGCCTGTACCCCCATGTCTGGCAGGTCAGTCCAAGTGCCGCTTTCTTTGGGACAAGAATGGACTGACCTGAGATCAAAGGTCCCAAGGTCTCCCCCCCCCCTCGGCTCAGGGGCACATTAGAGGACTCAGGGGTGAGGTTTGTGTCCTAGGCACTAAGCCAGGTTCTCATCCTCTCCAGGGGAAGTGGGAAATGAGTTTCTACACCACACTGGGTGTTACAGTGAGCTCCTTTTAGAATGAGACTGCAGGTCTCAAAAGGCAATGGAGACTCGGGAGCTCCACAAGTGTTACAGCCTCTTTGTTTGAGCCACTGTGCCAAGCACAGCAGTGGAAGCAGGAGAATGTCTGAGACCCACTGGCAGGCAGAGTGAGATGCAGGCCTGGGGTGGGGTGGGGAGTGGTCAGCACAGAGCTATCAGCAGTGGCTGAGCAACAGTGCAAAGGCAGGTCTGCCATTGCTGCCTGACCCCGAGGCTCCAGCAGTGGTCCCCACCACACCCCCAGAATAGAGTCTCAGATGGTCATGGTAGAGGAATGGTGAGCAAGAGAGCCCAAGTCCAAGCACACGCACATGTGAGCACACCCTGCAAACCAGCCACCCTTTATTTATAAACCTGGGGAAGTAGGGAGGTGTTTTCAAGGTGAATGTGTCCGATTCACTAGGTCTAAGGGTGCCAGGATACTTAATCTACATACAGTAGTACAGTAGCTATTTATATTCAGTATTATGTGCCCCTATCACAAAAAGGAGAAAGCAGTACTTAATTATTCTATGTGTAAGGGGATGACTTCTAGGACTATGTAACACCCCTTACAAAATCTGGGGTTACCAGATCATGTAGAGTGAGAACCCTGCTAAGAAAGGGAGTCTATCTTCACATAGACTGAGTGCCAAACAGCTATCCAGAGAAGTCAGACTTCAACCTTATCTAGTGTAGTCCCAAAGTGGGTGTCCCCTGCCTCTCAAGCTTCATTCCTTCTAATTTCATAAACATTCGCTTCCTGTATTGTTGTTTTCTGCCTCAAACACTCAATATGGTTCTGTTTCCTGTTCCACCCCAACCAATAGAAGAGGCTCAGTAGTCATAATTAAATGATCGACCACAGACAGGAGCCAGAGTCTCAAAAACAACCACTGCCAGAGTCGGAAGTGATTGTATCTAACCTTGACCCAGTCTCACCTTCCTCATCATAAAAGTGAGAAGGCCAGAGAAGCTGCATGGGCAAAGACTAAACTAACGGACATAATGTGATACAAAACACAAAATCAAGAACACCAAAAAGGCATGAATGTCTGAGTCCCAGAGCTGCCTCCAGTTGGCCTTGTGATTTAATGTCTCCAAGCCTCAGCTCTCTCTCCTGCAAAAGGCAGGTGCAGTGAGGCTGGAATTCAATAGCTGTAACTCAAGATCAGTCACATTTTTATGGAAATGGCTAGGTAAAACCAAGACATTTTGACTACTAGAAACACAAAGAAGCAGACTCTAAGGATGGTCTCGTGTCCAAGGGAATTTTAGTCTGTAAACAAAGAGCCTGAGAGCTGAGAAAATCTAGGAGACATTGAGAATGGAAAAGCTACCCCACATGGGGGAAAAATATAATAGATGAAAATACTATAGTCAAGCCTAAAGAATCCCACTGACCAGGTGATCACGTTTCCTTTGACCCTTCCGGGCCCTGTAGCTCTATGAAAGGCCCTTCTTTCCAGTTTCCTGCCATCCTCCTCCACAGTCTGGCCTCAACAAGCTCCAGTAGTTTCCATTTACTCTTAGAAGTGTTGGGCTTGGCTCCAACCTCCATCTTCAGGTTTCAGGGTGGTGAGCAACAGTTCCAGGTCTGATTTCATTGTGGGAGGGAAACACAAACTAAAGTAGAGGACCTGAAGTGAATCCTTGGAGATCTTGTATCTGGTAATTAATGTCACCAACAGAGAACCAGCAGTTTTAGGCCAGGCATCCCTGGATCTGAATGCCACCAAAACTCTATAACAGCCTTAAAAATGGAGTCGTTGTCCCTACTATATGGTGGAATGGACAGGGGAAAGACTAGAATTTGCTAGTTATGGCTCACCTGGGGTCTAACCTTGAAGACCTCTTCCATTTCTGTTCAGTTTATAATGAAAAACACCCTTGGCTGAACAGATAATCAGTAGAATCATATATGGGCAAACAGATATCTTAGTCTATTGCATATTTGCATTGTAAGTGTGAGGACATGAGTTCAGTCCCCAGGACCCCTGTAGAAAGCTGAGCATGGTGGCACGTTTGTAATATTATCCCTGAGGAAGCAGACAGGTGGGTGTCTGGGCTCATGACCTAGCCAACCTCATCAAGTCAACAAGCTCAAGGTCAATGAAGTCACCCTGTCTTAACAAGCAAGGTGAGATAGCACCTGAGTCAGTGACATCCAAAGCAGAATGGCCTGTGGTCCTGTGACTCCCACAGGGCACGTGTGTGTGTGTGTGTGTGTGTGTGTGTGTGTGTGTGTGTGTGTGTGTGTGTATGTATGTATGTACATGTATGTGACATCAAGCCAGGTAAATTTCTAATATACTTGAAGTATCACTTCTCCATGTTACTCCTTAATGATTTGGAGTTGGCCAAAAACATAGGACAGGTCAAACTGGCACATACAAGAGAGAGGACAGGAACTACCTAACACACTAGCTCACCTTGGTGCGACATCACTGAGGTAGCACAGAATTCTTTGAAAACATTTTGATTTATGTTAATAGAGCCAGCCAGGCACAGGTTAAAGGTCAACAAATGGACAAAGCAAGAACCAATTAGCTTAAACAAGATCTCTACTTCTGCTGAAGTGTGCAGGGACTTTTCAGGTTACCAACTACTTACCCCATTTTCCCAGGTGGTGCTTTGAAGAAGCAACGGATCTTGCATATCTGAGGCAGCCCCTTCACATCCCTTCACAACCGTGGATGAGTGCAACTCCACCTCTGCTGGGCTGTTTTAAAGTCCATCAAACACTGTTAAAGCAGACATCGTAATGTCAGACAATTTCTTCAGGAGGATCCCAAGACCCCAAAGCAAGCAAACACACAAAAATCAAGTGACTTGAAAGGTTCTTAGCATGCACAGAAGAGAAAAGGCAAACAGGGTGTGGTGGCAGTGCTTCTTCCTATTCAGATCCAGAGATTGTAGTTTCTACGCACACTAGCCAGTGATTGTGGACACTATGTATCACACCCAGTATCCTGTTGGGATACACGTCAGCTTGGTATAAGCTGGCCTGAGCAGCCTGGTGCTGCTGAATCCTGAGCTGTAGCCACTGTTAACGGTCAATACTAACTATGGAGAAACACGGTATCTGTTTTTCTTTTCTTTTCTTTCTTTCTTTCTTTCTTTCTTTTTTTTTTTTTTTTTTTTTTTTTTTTTTTTTTTTTTTTTTTAGTTTTTCAGGACAGGATCTCTCTGTGTAGCCTTGGCTGTCCTGGACTCATTCTGTAGTCCAGGCTGGCCTCAAACTCACAGCGATCCACCTGCCTCTGCCTCCCCAGTGCTGGGATTACAGGCCTGCATCACCACACCCAGCAGCATCTGTTTTTCAACTGCATTGTTTGCAAGTGTAAAATTTACCCAACCGGTGAACACACACAGATTGGTAAAGAAGTTCTCCAGATGTCAGTCTTTCTGACATAGTTCTTTTATTGGCTTATATGTTTAATTTGTTTTCTCTTGAGTCTGTTTACAATTGATTTATCTTCAAATACATGCTTAATAATGCCAGAGTATAAGCCAGTGCACTAAGAGTATTGTCATGAAAATAGCCTTTGGAATTTATTATAGCTCTTTCAATTTTTTTGGCAACCTCATATGTGTATAATAAAGTATTTTGATCACATTGATTTTTATTACCCTCTCTGGTATCCCCCATCCCATTGAACTCCATTCTTCTTTCCAAACAGTCCCCCTCTACTGTCATGCACGTTTGTTGTTGTTAGTGGCTTTCATTCTGCACTGTGCTGCTTCGGGATCTCGTTCCTGAGAAGGGCATGAGAAGTCTTCAGTGACCGTAGTAATAGCAGTACATGTGTTGTCCTGGGGCTTCCTGGGGTTGTTAGCTGTTCACTGAGAAAATTCCTTAAGTGCTCAGCTTCCTCTCTCCAACCAGTGAAGGACGCAAGCAGAGTTCTAGTGTTTGAGCATATGGAAGGCTCCACTTGCCCTGTTCAATGGGAGGGCTTAAAGCTGAGTAGCTGACAGGTTGCCCTTCAGACTCTGTTATTTCTCTAATGTTTTTAATAATTAATGAATCACATGAATGGGCTGGAGAGATGGCTCAGTGATTAAGAGTACTTGCTACTCTTGTCAAGAAGCAGAGTTCAGTGCCCCACACCCCTCCCAGACCCCAAGCAAAGTGGTTCCCAACCAGCTACGACTTTAGCTCCAGGAGAGCTACACCCCTCTGGTGCCTGCAGGCACCCATACACAGAGATGCAAACATATTAATAGAAAAAAAAATTTAGCTACCATCATGCACGTACATACACTACGGAGGTGAATGTAGCCAGTGTGTACAGCTCTATGGTCTGGGCTTTGTTTGTATTTTGAAGCAGGTACTTTTAATTTCTAAATTTATTAAAATCTGAAAATTGTTTCTACAACGAGATATGTTTTCATTAGCAACAAAACTGCTCGCTGCCTCACAATGGCATAAAAATCTCCCTATCTATTTTATTTAAAAGACAAGAGGAATTCGAGTATGGAAATTTTGTCCCCATTAAAGACATTTTAATTTTAAAAAGGACTCTACTAATAAAATTTTAAGTGACCTGATGGAAAAAATAAATAAAACAAAACAAACAACAACACCAAAACCAGGTTCTCAGGGGGCCGTTCATGAGGCCAGGTATGGTCCAAGCAGACAGGAAGATAATGTCTGTATTGGGCAGCTCCCCTATATGCCATACCTGAGAACACATGTGAATTGTAAGTAGGGGTGGGGAAAGTGATGACTTAGTCCCATGGCTAAAAATGTTACAAGGACTTAAGGGAGACCAAACATGAGTGCCCCTTCAAACTCCATTCAACCTTGGGAGACCAAGACCCACCAACATGCTAAACTGTTCCTACCAGAACTGTAGCAATAACCTCTTTGACCACTCCCAAAGTTCTAAGGATGGGAGATAGAAATGAATGCAAGTGAACATCATCATTATTTTGAAGTAATGATTTTAGTGGTGATGTCATGAGTTTCCATTGGCTCTGACTATGTGTGTGTGTGTGTGTATATACGTATACATATACATATACATGATGTATGACTTACATGTCACTCAACCTTGATCAACTCAGCTAGTGCTCTCACTCCATGACCTGTGGAAGTCTCAATGCAACTGTAATTTTTATGAATTCCCAGAGATTTGTGTGTACATTCCCTCTTCTTCCAGGCATATTTCCCTGAGATGATTTTCTTACACACATAAGAGACACAGAAACTCAGTTTCTTTCTGCATTTCCACGTGAACCTCCATGAGAGCTGTAGCTTATGCTGAAGATCTGAGAACACAGAGAAGCTGTGGAAAGGGGCTCTCTTTCCTGTGCCAATCTCTCCTCCTCTGACTTGCTTCTGACCTCTGATTCTTACAATCCCCACCTATTGAGAACTGCAGCTCTCCCGTGGCAACTTCCAAATGTGCACGTCAAAATCCACACACATGTTCATTTTGGATGTGACACAAAGAGATCTGGAATTGGTTAAGGAGTTTATTTAGAAATGCAAAATCTCATTTAAAAAGTAAAACTATAAAAATAAATAAGAAAACTAACACTTGTTAATAATGCAAGTGTTCCCAGTGACGATAAAACATGTCTCGTTCTGGGTTGGGTCAATCCAATGGAAGAAATAAAAGGAAGTAG
Source organism: Acomys russatus (assembly GCF_903995435.1). Taxonomy (NCBI): domain Eukaryota; kingdom Metazoa; phylum Chordata; class Mammalia; order Rodentia; family Muridae; genus Acomys; species Acomys russatus. The sequence continues at coordinate 79,963,381 of NC_067142.1, read as the reverse complement.
AGTTGGCCCGTCTATATCAGAAATCAGGGGCAATAAATCATCCAGTTAAGCTATCTAAAACCATTCCCATCAGTACTTAAGTATATCATATAGGGTCACTACGAATAACCCCTGTATTCTTCCCAGTTAATCTGTGCTTAGATTATGTGGGTTTTTTTCTTCTCCTTTGTAAAGCATCTAATGTAAATAGGTTCGACAAGTAAACCAATAAGCGCTCCTCTTGTATTCTTTCCTCCAAATTAAAACATCCCCCCTGGAAGGATGAAGAAGGGTCAGAAAGTTTGGGAACTACAGGAAACTTGCAGGGCCCAAGAATGTCCTGAAATGTAGAAGGCTCTCTCCTAAAATTATATGAACACTAGCAATTTCTGGAGCGAGGAGACGCTAACCAACTAGAGCTGCCTGTGTGTTGTATAAGAGAGCTCTATGGGGATGTGGCTTTCCTGAGTCACACCCAGGCTGAGGTGGCCCCCAGTGAACTCATTAATTCAGTAAGTTAGACAGGAGTGGAGTCACTTCCTTGGTCCGTCATCAGAGCCCTATCTGAAGTCAGGAGATGTTTGTTCATATCTACCCCCAGAACAGTCTACTTCCTGATAGAGCTTACAGGCTGGTAAAAGAGAATAATAGTAAACATATCAAATAATAATAATAACAAACATATAATCAGGGCCACAAAATAAGGTCGTGTACAGGTTAGCAGAGCAAAGTAAGGTAAGATAATGGGATTGTCTGGGCCAAGGTTAGCAAGCAAAGGCATGGAGGAAAGAATGCCAACGCCCAAATGTCTCTAGAGCAAGGGATGTGAGCAGCAATTGAGCTGGCGGGAGGTCAGGGGCAGAGAACAGGGATAATGAAAGGTGAGACCAGAGATGGCGTACAGGCCCAGACTACAAGTCTCACGCAAGGTGGCCGAGCAAGTTAGATTGTGTTTCCATCACCACTGCATGCCAGCCATCATCTGCCAGATGCTTTGGGATAAGATCAGAATAAGGCCAGCCTAGAAATTCTCCTTTTGAAATAGTTGCAATATGCAACAATGTTATACAACATTATAGTTAGGTAGAATGTGTATAATATTAAAGGCCTGAGATGCATGCATACATTTGCTTATTTGTTTTAGAAAGCAAATCTGAGGCTCAAAGGTTTTGATGGCGGAAGGTGGATAATAATGCTACCAGACACACTGACTTCTGAAAGTGCTGTTCCTGAGTCCCAGAATCCTAACTTCAGACAACAGCTGAGATAAGTTTTAACTTAGAGGAACTCTTAAAGGTTCATCATTTCTTTATTTTGGTGTTTTTGTTTTTTGGGGTTTTTGGGGGGGGGGTGTTGTGGAATTTTTGTTTTTTGTTTGTTTGGTTGGTTGGTTGGTTTGGTTTGGTTTGGTTTGGGTTTTTTGTTTGTTTATTTTCGAGACAGGGTTTCTCTGTGTAGCCTTAGCTGTCCTGAACTTGCTTTGTAGACCAGGCTGGCCTCAAACTCACAGTGATCCACCTGTCTCTGCTTCTCTAGTGCTGGGATTAAAGGTGTGCACCACCATGTCCGGCTTTCATCTTTTCTTTAGCTAGTTTTTAACTGTTAACTTCCCCAATCCTAAAATCACCTGAAAAGAACATCTCAAAAAGAAATTATTTAGATCAAGTTGGCTTCTGGGCTTGCCCATGAGGGACTGCCTTAATTGTTAATTGATGTAGACCTACAAAGCCCCGCCCACCGTGGACAGCACTTTTCCCTAGGCAAGGGGGTCCTGCCCAGCATCAGAAAAGAAAAACGCTAAGTGAAAGCCACCAAACAACAACGCATATGGTGATTGTCTCTCTGCTCTTACTGTTGATACCGTGTGGTACCTTAAATTCCTACCTTGACTTCCCCCATAATAACAGACCATAATCTGGAACTATACTTCTAGTAAACCTTTGCTTCCCAAAGTTGCTTTTTCTCAGAGTGTTTTATCACTGAAGCAGAAATGAAACTAGGACAGAGAGTTTACGTGACTTTTGGACGTTGTAATCTTTTCTAGCCCCTAGAGATAGGGAGGAAGAATGGAGAGAGAGCCAAAAAAGTGAGCTGAAACAAATTATGTCGTGGGCTCAATAGAAAACCTGCCATGTGCTGACATATTCACCCTCTTATTTAATTTATGAACAGTGCTTCCTCGCATGTTCCACACCCATACCCCCTAAGGGATCCCTAGTGTGTCCACTGAACTGAATCATTTATGAATTAATGTTTTCCTCCAACACCGAACCTAGAGAAGCTTTACCTCCATCTCATTGATTCAAAGGGATTTCTCTCAGAGATTCCAATGTGTCTTCAAGTGGCACCCACCTTCTCAGTTTTGAAGTGCAGTGGACCATCCACTTACCTAGAAAGAGAGCTCCTGAACAACAGCCTAGACCAGGGTACCAGCTCTCAGATGAGGTTCTCTAGGTGTGCATGCGCGCGCGCATACACACACACACACACACACACACACACGACTCTACATCTAATGTTTTACCTCCCTAAATTTTGGGTAAAATGTGGGGGTATCAAATTTTTATGGAACAACAGATAATCATGTGCTATCTCTAAACTTCATTCTGCCCCTATATATAAGTAAAATGTTTAAATAGGAGAAGAAAAACCAATATGAACTAAAGTACTCATAGAAGCATCCAACATAATGGAAAAAACCATAATCTCCAGAATGCAAAAACAATAACACTATTTTACTAGTGATTGTTCAATAACAACGAGTGGAATGTTTGTGGCATATTAACTTAAGGGATATTTGTAAGTAATTTGTAGCCATCCTAATGAGACTCGGGCCCACTTAAGACTTCTACTAATATACTTATGCATTGGCCAGCATTAAATGTATTATTAGCAGATAATAACTGTGTGGCTTGCTGGGGTATAATGTGCTATTCAGGAATATTTACGTGTTCTGTAACGATCAGCTGAGAATTCTCAGGTCACTCTTTGCATCTCTCAAACACCTGTGATTTCTTTGATGGGAACATTTGAATTCTCTCTTCCTGCTACTTTGCATTATATGACACAATGGTGTTAAATTTTGCTGCTGTTTGTTTGTTTGCTTTTTTGCTTGAGACAGGGTTTCTCTGTGTAACCTTGGTTGTCCTGGACTCACTTAGTAGACCAGGCTGGCCTCAAATTCACAGCAATCCTCCTGCCTCAGTCTCCCTGAGTGCTAGGATTACAGGCGTGTATCACCATGTCCAGCTGATGTCATACTCCTGCACCAAGTGCACCGTGCTAACTCTCTGGTCATTGAAACCAGCCACTGGGGAATTGCACGTGATGAGTGGGATCAAGGGCAGCTTTTCCCAGCAAGATTCTGACGCTAGGTCTTGCTTGCTTCAACTTTAGGACAAGGGTTGGTTGTGAGAGGCCGCACTCACATTCGCCATTACAAGATGGCGCTGACATCCTGTGTCCCAAACTGGTAAACAAGTAATCTGCGCATGTGCAAAGGAACTTTCCACTTGTTGTGCTCTGCCTCTCCCTTGGCGTCATATCGCCTGATGAGTAACAGCCAATCAGGGACTGACACATCCTAAGCGGAGAACAGTTTCCTATATAAGGGATGGGTTTCTGCTGTTTGGGGTCTCCATTTTACTTGTCGTAAGCTTATGCTCTCCCTCTTAAGACGCATTAAAGCTTTACTGCAGAAGGATCCTGTGTGTGCAGCGTCGTTCTTGCTGGCGAGACGGTAACGAGAGTCACAGTTGGTGCCCTAGCTGAGCTTCCTAGGGACTGAAAACAATGTGCATATTTTCACGTTTGGGGCTTTCTGAATAATCCAGATTAAAGGGTAAATGAGGGACAAACAAGACTTAGAGGTTAATGATAATAAACTGGCAAGATTTTCTCTCCTAGAACTAGTTCATATTAACAAAGAAGAACAGCCCAGGTGCCGGGTACTTCTCCGTCCTAGGACCAAGGTCTTTTCTTCTCCTTCAGAGCAAAGGATAGACAGCTGAGCCTCCTCTGCTAGCAAAGCTCTGGGATTCAGAAGTCAGCCTCCTCCTCCCCTTGTGTGCATATGCCACCCACATTTGTTCTGTTACACTGAGGGGGAAATGGAGCAGAAGCATTTGGTCTGTAAGTGCCTAATTGATCCACTTCTGGCCTAGAAGCACTGCCTCTACTGTAAAAATGTAAATAAATTAAATGCAAAATCCTATCCATTGGGCCTAACTTGAAGGAGAGATAAACCTGTTTTTGTTATGATCCCAAGTGTGGGATCGGAACGGTCTTGTGAGAGAACAGGTGATGTTAATCCACTAGAAGACAAACCACCTCATGCAGGATCTTGATTGTTGCCAGCTGAAAAGATCTGTGAACAGACTCTGGGAGGAGATACATAAATGAGCCCAAAACTGGAGAGGGGCCCTTTGGAGACTTGGGATAGATTTGGCTGTTCATTGATCCACTTTGAAACACTCTTAGAGAGAACCACTCGAGGGAAGGCTTTGGGGCTCCGGGCTCCTGCTGAGGTTCTGGGTTCTGGTTACTCCAGGTTCCAGCAGAAGAAATCCTGCTGATTATGCCAGGAGAATTGTTCCTCAGAACTGATATCCTTACAGTTTTGTTACTGTGTATTCCTTAATCCTCTTTTCCTATTGTTTAGGTTAGTCGGGTTATAAGTGACATACAGTCGGTTAATAAGTTCATAATAAAATATATTTGTTAAGAAAATTGAGCCTACACTAAGAAAGTCTGAAGTGCCTTTCCGCCTTCTCTGACTTCATAGAACCTAGGTTATTGTCATTTAAGAATCCTCCCAATGAATATGCATGGAGGTTCAGTGCAGCAAAAGTTTCTACCCTGAGGAAGTGAAATCAAATGGAAAAGAGACATTTTCTCATCTTAAGAATCAGAGTTGAAATCTGAAGCTAATTTTCATTTTTATTTTCCTTTATATCCTATGTGGCTGGGGAGACAACGCAGTTGGTAAAGCACTTGCTGAACAAGCAGGAGGGCCTGAGCTCAATCCCCAGAACCCACACAAAAAGCCAAGTGTGGAGGTGCACACTGCACCTCAGCGCTAAGGAGGTAGACAAGAGGAGTCCTTGAAGCCCTCTCACCAACCAATAAGAGCAATGAGAAACTCCAAATCAAAAACTATGGTGACCAGTCAGTGACGGTCAAAACTCAAGGTTGACCTCCAGTCTCCACATGTACATACATGAACATCCACACACAAAAATGTGGAAGACTCTCTTGGAACAGATTCGTTCTTCAGTTAATGCAAAGAACTGTCCAACAATGTTGTAGCCCTGATAGCGGATGAGTTGGAAAGAAAACAAAACAAAAGTGCTTCCTTCTCCTGCTTGGTCTTACCAAGATGCTATGGGCAAAATGCCTCCTTGGTCCACTGTGATCAAGATCTTCAAGGGCGGTGAGCTCATGCTTCCAGCATGCCTACTTACTAGTGGCCTTGGTGAGCCAAGGTCCTGGGTGAGCTGTACATGGGAAGTCAGATGCTGTAAGTTCTGGACTACCAGAGTACCCTCCATCCAGCTCACCACCAGAGGGCAGAGTCCTTATGAATGTGCCACCTCAGCAGGGACACCAGTGAGTGAAACCAAGCAACCATGGCTGACAGACCTCTCTTGAGTCAGCCTGGAGGCTTCTAGCTCCCTCGAGAACCACTGCTAGAATTGGTAGTTGCCCTTTGCTGTAAAGCTTGCAGGGACCCTGTGGGTCAGCATGGCTGTTTCCAAATCAAGGTCACATCCTGGTGCCCTGTGGCACCTCTTCACAGCCACCTCTCTCTGGCCATCTAATTCATTCAACAGTTGGCAAAACCAAAGGTTTAGAGACCCGGTTTCTTTCATCATCTCAAAGGCAATCTTTTTTCAATGTCTTTGGACAAGTTACTCAGCCATTCTGATCTCGGTTCTTAAAAAAAAAAAAAAAAAAAAAAAAAAATGTGAGTAGCAGACTTGGACTGCCAGCATACTGCTATTTATGGTTCCAAGATTGGCATTGGGTAGATTACAAAAACCCTCTGGAAGAGTTAGTTTACACCAAGCAGGCAAATTCCAACCTTGAAAAGGTTAATCCCTTCATAAAATCACAAGAAAATAGACAAAGTTTCAAGAGATGGAATCTGACTCTAGCTAGGTCGTTTTACCCTAAACCTCAGCCAATGATGTAAGTTAAAAAAATAAAAATAAACCAATCCTTAATAATTAAACTTGCTTACGTTAGACAATGAGAAAATCAGTATCCTAAATGAACAAAAGTACATATGCTCTCCAGTGGCTTTTCTATATATATATGATGGCACTAAAACTACGAGGGCAAAACTATATTGTGGGGTAAGTGGCCAGGATGCCAGTAGTTGCTGCTCAATGTTTTTAATTTTCTAAATAGCGATGTAAAGGATCAGTGCCATGGCCTCCTGGGGCATCAACAATGCTGAAATTATCAGTGGATATAATATGCTAGGAAAGGCTTGGGGATGGCAGGGATGACCACTTCTGCCCAGAAGTTGAGTTGTCACAAGGAAAATGGGCAGACTGTCACTGTCTCATCTGCTTCTGTCATCTACTTACCATCATCCTCTGCTGAGGCTCTGGCATCCTGGGACTGACCTCTGCTCTGGATCTCTTACATCAGAGCATCCTGTGGGTCCCACCCAGCTCACTTGGAAGAAGTCTCCAGAAAGGGTGACATACACCCAGCATTAGCAGTGGAATGGTCTCTGCTCTCTGAGGAGCACATCTCCAGTGCCTTTACCCTGCTCTTCCTTTAAGGAAAACAGAGCTATGGCTAGTTCATTTGCTTCCATTAATCTTAAAACAATGTACTGTGTGCACACATGGGGCATGACTCGTCTGCCAGCTGCTGGACAAGCCCAGTATTCCTGTCCCTCCCAATGAATATACTAGGGCTAAGGTTTTAGAAAATTACTCTGCTATATAGAATTAGCAATGGAAGAACATTCAGAGCAGAAGGAACTGTGCCCTGGTCGGTGGTGACTACAGATTCACATTACTCCTATGGATGTGAGAAACACAAGGACTGGGCAGAAGATTGGTGGGGCCATAGAGGAGAGGCCATCCCTTGCCCAAAGGCCCATCAGCCCAGGACAATGTCTAATTGCAAAGTGCTGTTAAGACCAGGATTCTGCTCCATGTATCTGTCTTTGGAAGGAGGATCTGATACTCTTTCCGTATTTAGATTTGGGGATAAAATATGCATATGTAGACGCATGCATGCAGAGGCCAGAGTGGGACCTCTGAGGCTTCCTCTAGGCAGTACTGCCTTGTGAGAGAGCTCATCAGTGAGCCAAAAAACCATTGTTTTGACAAAGATGGCTGGCTTCAATCTCAAGAGATCTGCCCATCTCTGCACTGCAAGGCTAGGGATTATGGCATGAGTAGCTATGCCTGACCTTTGTTATATGGGCGCTGAAATTTACACCCACGCCTCTATGCTTACAGCACAAGCACTTCCCACCCCTGAACCATCCCTTCACTCTTGCACTTAGGTTTCTTAAGTCTCAAAAGCGCCTGGAGTCCTTTGCAGGCAAGTTTCTAAGCACAGGTAAGTATATAATAGGAGATCTCAGCTCTCCTTCTGGAAAGGGCTTGTTCTCTTTCTGAGGAAAATGGCGACTTTCTTTTTCAGATGGGGCCTCATTCTGTAACTCTAGCTGGAACTCACTATGTAGAGCGTCAGAGCCTGGAACCCACAGAAATCCACCTGCCTCTGCTTCTCAAGTGCTGGTATTAAAAGTGAGCCGCCATGTTCAGTCAGAAGATAGCTACTTTTGACACCATGGTTTGTCCATTATTTTCCACAAGAAATGTACTACTAGACAATGGTGAAAAAGTGAGGTAGGTAGGAAGGAGAGAGAGTTTTGTTTTGTTGTTGTTGTGGTGGTGGTGGTGGTGGTAATGGTGCTGGTGGTGGTAGTGGTGCTGGTGCTGGTAGTGGTGTTGGTGCTGGTGATGGTGATGGTGGTAGTGCTGCTGGTGCTGGTGGTGGTGGTGCTGGTGGTGGTAGTGGTGGTGGTGATGGTGGTCATGGTGGGGGTGATGGTTATGGTGGTGGTGATGGTAGTGGTGGTGGTGATGGTGGTAATGGTGGTGGTGATGGTGGTAGTGGCTGTGGTGGTGGTAGTGATGGTGGTGGTGGTAGTGATGGTGGTGGTGGTAGTGATGGTAGTGGTGGTAGTGGTGGTGGTGCTGGTGGTGGAGGTGATGATGGGTGGTGCTGGTGATAGTTTTAAGGGAAACATGATATTCCTGGGGAAACAGAGGGACACAAAAATGGTCTACATGACCTCTATTTCCCCATGCTGCCTCCTCTTCCTCCTCACTTCCCCTCCATCCTCTTCCTCTTTCTCCTCACTTCCCCTCCCTCTTCCCTCTCTCTTTATCTCCCTCTCTCCTCATCTCCTTCCATCTCTTCTTCCTCTTTTTTGTATTTAATATTTAGAGCCCAGTGAAATAAAGGTATCTTGGAAGATTTTTTTAGATCATGGGCTTCATTCTCCCAAGGGACCATCTGGTCTCTTCTGCTCCCATCCCTGCCTTGCATACACATTCAGAGATGCTTAGAAGCCTAACCACAGTCACCACAGTCATTTCTTGACACCAAACTCTTCATTTCATTTTCCAGAGAGCCAAAACCAGCAGCTGCTAGAATTAGGGAATTGCACCTAGAATGTGCATTTACCCTTAAGTAACCTGCAGCTTGCACAAGCAGCTAACACACTCTCCTGTCAGACAACTGAATGAAAGCACACAGCATTTTACAAGAGGAGAGTGAATCTGAGTTCAGTGGTGCCAAGCGAAGGTATTTTTGAGTTGTAAAATCCCTCCAAAGCTAGCATCTGAGAGTGTGATCTGTTTCCTCCTTGCTACACCTGGAGATTTCCACGCTAATAAGTTACATTATCCCCTAAAAGATGGTTCGGAGACACCCATTGTTTTTCCAGTGAGCACAGCTTAAAATACCCTGTCCATCACATGCTTTAGGATTGCATGGGGTGCCATTTTCTGGTATATAGATGGGAACTGCCTCAACGAACAGAGATCAGGTTTTCTCCCTCTCTAATCCCAGCACAAGCAGCTATGAACTGGCACACCTGAGCCAGAGTCTCCCCTCCCTGGGTCTGAACACCAAGTATTCCATGAGCTGGTCTGTTCCTCCTTGGAACAGGCTTGGTGTCTGGGAAGTACTATTCTCACACGTGAGACCTGGATAGGATTTGACCACTGTGGGCTGCTGCACACCAGGACGGAGTTTTCAAATGGTTCTATTCATTACTTCACAAGTCCTCCAGTATGTCTGCTGTGGATTTATTAGTTCAGTGAAATTTTGATAGATATTCACATATATATTAAAAGAACTGTGTAGCTCTGACCCACACATGAACTAAAGAGACCAAAGGCATGAATGCCCTGAACAAACACGCCTAACGGGCTTCGTCTGGTAAATGATGACATCACTCTTGGACACCCTCCACTCTCAGATGGGCTCAAAGCTTTTTCTTCTAATATAATTTTACATCCAGGAAGGTATGGTAAGTGGCTTCTCAAGGCTTTATGCTTCTGCAGCCACCCACAGAAGAGGCCAATGAGGCTTGAGGGGCAGCTAGCTCAGTCAGGAAAGTGATTGCCTGGCAAGTGTGAGGAACTGAGTCCAATCTTCAGAACCCATGTAATAGAAAACTCAATAATAAAAAAAAAAAGGTTGGTGGTAGCATGTGCCCATAATCCAGCAGTGGGATGGCCATTGTGGCAGATGATGGCAGAGGTTTCCTTTGGCTTCCTCGTGCACACACAGGTATGCACACACAGGTATGCACAAACACACGAACACATTCACACACAGGCAAACTTCTTAGTGTGTAAATAAAACACACAAACCTCAGTCAAAGTAAAGCAGACGTATGGGGTATTCAGATGAATCTTTGTCCTGACAACCTTGATCAGGTAACAAAAGGCCAAGCATTTGCCACTAAAACAGTGACCTCAAGCAGCCATGGTGCAAGAAAAGGGAAAGTGGGTTAAAGAAAGAAGTAACGGACACAAATAAAGAAGAAAGATGGTGGAGGTGGTCAGAAAAGAGAAACCCGCTTGCGCTGAGTTGCCAACAGCTATTGGCCTCCTAGACTCTGACTCAGTGCCCTGGATTCTGAGCACACGGCTTATCATAACTTCCAAGACCTTGTGGTTACTAGCTCTTCATGGATTCTCTCCTCAGACACTCCTCACGGCCCACCTCCTTTTCGTTGTGATCCTCTGCCCAGTGCAGAGCTGCTTTCGACTAAGGACCCACCACAGCTCACTGGAGCCCAGGCAGACTACCTGTGCCTTCCTTCTCCTCCATTCTGTTTTGTTGTTGTTGTTGTTGTTGTTGTTGTTGTTGTTGTTGTTTTTGTGGGTTTTTTTTTTTTTTTTTTTTTTTTTTTTAGTACCCTTACCACAGCCTCAGCTGCATGTCTCAGCCCCCTTCCCAAACCATTTCATTCCCTTGGGACTCACTGGCCATCTGTGGACAGACACAGGGTAGGCTGCCTCCATGGAGCTAGACCCTGAGTCGTATGTCAGAGACCTCCAGAGTCAGTCCCCTCCCCCACCTCCTGGCCTGTCACCCACGCCACCCACTGTGCTGACCTGGGACTGTTCGGAGTCTGAACCCTGAGTTCCAACCAGAAAATCAGATCTGGCACCAGCCCAGGTAGAAGCTGAAACTCAGAGTAGCCCTGAGGCTGAGAACCAGCCATCATTCTTTTGTTCCCCAACCTGGCAAATTGGGGTAACAGCAACCAATGAACCAAATGGCCACTCGACAAGGTAAATCACATATCCACGCCAGAAAAATACCATGACCATCGTAACTCCAAGACTCAACGGTCTACTCAGGTTAAAACTCAGGTCTGACTTTCCAGTGCCGGAAGAGACATCTCATCCAAGCCCCACAATTCTACAAGATGGAGACCTGTGATTCAGAGAACTAAACAAGTTCTTTTAAAAATCTCTCAGCTAGTGAGGTTTTTAGGCAAGCTTCAAATCCAGATTTTTATCTTAGCTCATTTACACACACACACACACACACACACAGAGAGAGAGAGAGAGAGAGAGAGAGAGAGAGAGAGAGAGAGAGAGAGAGAGAGAGAGAGAGAGAGATTTAATTAAATTTTAAAAACAAGAGTCTTCCATCAGTTAGACTAGGTTGGCCAGAGAGAAGAAACATAGATAGCTTCTTGCCAACTGACTGCAAATTCTGTATGTCTCTGTGGTTCCTGACAAAATCCACTAGTTTTTAATTCCCTGCATCCACCACCTACTGCACAGCATAGGCCCAGGCATCAGCCCACTCCTTAGAGAAGCAATAGGCTGCAGGGCTGGTGGCTTTCCCTAATGGACTCAGAGCTTGTCACCCAGACTGGAAAATGGCTGATTCTTTCGTTAGAATCTGTGGGCTCAGTGGCTTTCTCTGTGCCACATAATAGACTCATAAATCCCTTTAGTTCGGTTACCCCCTAGCCCCGAGTCCCTTCTCCCCACCCGTCCTCCACTCCTTCCCCTCCACACCAGTGGTTCTCAATCTATGGGTCACAACCCTCACAGGGTCACATATCAGACATTCTGCACTATCAGACATGTACATTATGATTCATAATGGTAGCACAATTGCACTTATAATGTAGGAACGAAAGTTATTTTATAATTGGGGGGGTCACCACAACACGAGGAATTGTACTAAAGGGTCAAAGTATTACAAGAACCACCGCTCTACACACACATGAAGAGTCTAAAGAGTCACAGTGTTATGAGAACCACTGCTCTACTCACACTCTTCCTTCCCTTCCAATATGACCCTAAGGCAATCCTTATTCATTTGTATTAAAAGGCCAAAGTGGAAAGAGCTTCACTCTAACTTTTTAAAGAGGGAATTTGTTAATGTCATGTGCTCTTCTCATGTAACTATCACCTGTAAACACTGCTGTTGCTGACATCAGAACTAAGGTTTTCAGGTGTTTTCTTTTATGGTGAGCAGGGCCTCACGTGACTGAAAGCTAATGTGTGATGGAATAGCCTTCTCTTGTAAAGGTGATCTTTAGTTACAGAAGAGTAAAGCTGGGCACCACCATGGTGGCTACTTGGAAAGCTGAGGCAGGGAGAAGAATGAAGCCCCCAAGGCCAGACTCAACCTAGGAAAAACAATGAGACCCTATAGCTAAAGTAACAACAGTAATAATGATGAAGGATTGAAGGTATAGACCTAGAGACGTGAAGATGTTTATGACAGCAATATAGAGGAAAACCCAGCTTAAGACAAGATAGGACTTCCTAACAGAAGAGTACAATAGTCTTTACTCCACTGAAGAACAAAGGTCCACCTCATATTCTTACTCCTAGTCAGAATTCCTCTCAGAAAGGCTGGGCCAGAGACCTCTGGATCCCTTCTCTGGCCCTAACAGAAGGGTGGTTAAAAACAGGGGATCATGACCAGGGTTCAGAATGGATCAACACAACAAAAGACTAAAAGCATATTTGTCAGCAAAATACTCCAACCAGCTGTGAAACTCACTTTGTAGCTCATAGCTTCTTTAAAGACCTTCTATGAGGTAAGGCTGTTAAATAGTACATCAAAATTTCATTATGGAATCCCAAGAACACAAGCAGAGTTGAAAGCTGTTTCCTTATTCACAACTTTTAGCTGAAAACTGAGCAAACAATCTCCCTACTTCACAGAAAGTGTATGAGTTACTGTTCTGTTTCTGTAACAAACAAAAACAAAAAATCCCCGGCAGAAAGAACTAGAAGAAGAAGGAAAGGTTTATTTGTGCTCATGGTCTCAGGAGATCTCAGTCCATCATAGCATAGATGATGGCAATGAGGGTAAGGTGGAAGCTTTGCCCAGCAGAGCACCAGGAAGCTGAGAGGCGCCAGAACCAGGGGCTGGTCTATAACATTCAATGGTTCCTGCTGAGTGGCCCAATTCTACTAGCTAAGCCCCACCCTCTAAAGAATCTAAAGGGCCCTAAGATAACACCAACTGGGACCAATGTTCAAAACACAGGTCTGGAACAAGGGGTCACTTAAGATTCCAACAGAAGGTATGAAAGCCACATGGCCTGTGCCTGAGAACTGGCAATGAGTCATGGGTGAGAGCCACTGGCTTTTTAACCTTCTTCGCCGTCACTGTTGATTTTTCTCAATAAGTCATCTCTTTCTTTCTGTAAAGGTTTAGCACAAAATTTATTATGTTCCAGATTTCAGAAACACACAAAAATAAACAATGTGCAATTGGTTGTTGCCCCATCACAGTTCTCAGCATTCAAGGTCACAAGTACATTGTGAACCACTGTGACACCATGCAGAGCATGATAGTGTGCATGGACACAGCAGCCAGTCCACAGACCAGAGAGATTTGCCTTGGTATGAGGAGATGGGAATGCTGTAGGCAACATGAACGCATGAATGGGGGTTAGATGGGTGAGAAGAAAATAGTGAGCATCCAAGATGATACCAACAAGAACAATATAATGAAGAAAGGATCACAGGCTCAGCGTGATGACGCACACCTGTAATCCCAGCACTCAGGGAGGCAGAGGCAAACCTCTATGAGTTCGAGGCCAGCTTGGTCTACAAAGCAAATCCAGGACAGCCATCGCTACACAGAGAAACCCTGCCTCAAAAAAAAACCAACCAACAAACAACAACAACAAAAGAATTACAATTAGATTAGCATAAGAGTAGGAAGTGCTTGGTCCCAGTCAGTTAGGAGAAGGCCTAGTTGCAGGAGGTTTTGCTAAAGCCTTTGAACATTTTTCCTACAGGATAAGGAATTGCTCACATCATCTGCAGCAACATTGCTGGAGTTCGACTGTGAGACACTATTTTATATACATTCCATTTTTATAATATAAGCTTATATAATGAGACATGAGATTCGTCAAAATGAGAACTGAAAAACAATGAGCCCAAAGAAATGGTTAACTGTGTAGAAGTGGGCGGGAAGAGAATACTACAGCATTTCAGTAGCATTACCAATTAGAAGGGGCCATGCATCTGGAAGTGAACTTGAACGGTCATTCTTAGCTGAATAGAATCAGGAATTTAAAGTATCCCATAAACAGCCAGATGCTAATCCAATCAATCATGGCTTTCCCTGGGTTCTAAATAGAGCATAGATAACATTTACCAAAATTTAATTACAGGGCAATTTTCTTCTAAGAGTAATTTTCCCCCTCTCACAGGCACCTTCCAGGTTTCCTGGCATCTACCCTCCCTCACTTACATGTAGATTTGCATATATAAAAAGTTAGAAGCCAAGATCCGGATGCAAGAGGGAACATATGGTGTTTGTCTTTCCAAGCCTGGGTCACCTCACTTTATATATTTTCCAGTTCTATTCATTTTCCTGAAATTGCTTAATATCATTTTTGTGGTAAATACGGTTCTGCTGTATATCTGGCCCACATTTTCATTATCCATTCTTCTATTAATATTCATTGAGGCTGATTCCGTTTCCTATTATAAATAGAGCAACAGTGGATGTGGATGGACACCTCTCTGTAGTAGGATACAGTCCTTTGGGTAGATGCCCAGGAAAGGTACAGTTAGGTCAATATCGATTCCTTAGTATTGCCTAGTCTGACAGCATACTATCTCAGATGTCTCCTGACCCCAAGTTTCTAGAGCTATGGGACACAAATGTGTCTGACACTGCAGAGCCTGCAGTGCCAACCAGGGTATCACGCAGAAATTAAATTAAATTTTTATGTAACAGTGTGTTGTTGTTACAGGCCTCTGGCTTGACTTGTGGGAATAACCTTGAAGGAAAGCTTGGACCAATGTTGGAATTCAAAAGACTGTTGTTAAAAGAGTAAATAAAACTTGAGTAGGTAGAAGGCAAAGTCCGTAAAGAATAGGGTAAGGAGAGACTGTACAGAACCTTTGTGTGTGTGGCTAATTTGGTGGGTTTCATGTTTTCTTGCCACTTGTGGTATTTTCCTGGCTGGCTTGAAGAAAATAAAGAATTTAGGATCAAAGATTTGGGGAGAATCTGAATTGGGGAAGAAGGAGGAGGAGGAGAAAAAGAAGAAGAAGGAGAGAGAGAAGGAGAAAGAAAGAGAAAGAAGAAGAAGAAGAAGAAGAAGAAGAAGAAGAAGAAGAAGAAGAAGAAGAAGAAGAAGAAGAAGAAGAAGAAGAAGAAGAAATAGCTGATCTGGCTTTTATATGCACAAAGTCTTCGCTCAGCTCCAGAAAAAGGAAGTTCTTACCCAGCTCCACACTGATGGGTCTGTAGACACAGAGTCAGGTAAACCCCTCCAAGGCCCCAGGTCCTCTTTTATCTCTAGGTAGAATCCCAGAAATGACTTGTGAAAGAGAACAGTGGCCAAGCTGCAGCAAGTATTCATGCCACCTGTCCAGGGAAAAACCACAGAGATCAGGGGCCCTGTGTGTCTTATAACATGCATGGGGTCAGGGGAAGGGCTCAGCGAGAGATGGGTCAGTTTTTATTCCTAAAGACAACTGGGGCGTGGCACAGGTGAGATGGACTGCAACTAAGGAAGCAAGGGAAACTGATGACAAGCCAGGAGGCTGTGGCTGGGAAGATGCCTCAGTGAGTGGAGCCTCGGCCCCTAGAGGTTCATATTTGCGATCTCAGACCTGGGGAGGCAGAGATAACAGCGACAATCTCTGGGGCCTGCTGCTCCAACAAGCCTGCCTCACCAGCTATCCCTGGAACCCAGTGTCTCAAAACACAAAGTAGGCTGTAGGCTCAATTTTCTTAACAAATATATTTTATTACGAACTTATTAGCTGAGAGTACCTCACTTATAACCCAACTAACCTAAACAGTAGGAAAAGAAGATTAAGGAATACAATAATGAAACCCCAAGGATATTAGTTCCAAGCAATGATTCTCCTGGTGTAATCAGCAGGATTTCTTCTGCTGGAACCTGGAGTAACCAGAACCTGGAACCTCAGCCTCAGCAGGAGCGTGGAACCCCGAAGCCTTCCCTCGAGTGGTTCTCTCTAGGAGCGTTTCAAAGTGAAGCGATGAACAGCCAAAACTATCCCAAGTCTCCAAAAGCCCGACCTCCAGTTTTAGGCTTATTTATATATCTCCTCCCAGAGTCTGTTCATGGATCTTTTTAGCTGTCAACAATCAAGCTCCTGCACAAGGTGGTTTATCTTCTAGTGGATTAACCTCACCTGTTCTCTCACAAGACCGTTCCCCATCCCACACTTGGAATCAAAACAAAAACAAGTTTATCTGCCCTTCAGTAGGCAGTATACATTCGCCCAATACTCATGAGCATGCACATACTCACACATTTGCACACACATACACACAACCACAAGGCTTGGAAACACGACTCTTTTAGATCACTAGCATGTTAATGACTTCTGGATTTCTAAGAGAGCATGGCAAAGTACAAAATAAGATTAGAATCAGCCATAAGCCAAAGTCTTGCATCAGGCATCATGTAGCATGACTTTAAAGCCAGAACTCAGATTGGTCTACGTAATGAGATGAAGGAAGATGAGGAGGAGGAGAAGGAGAAGGAGAAGGAGAAGGAGAAGGAGAAGGAGAAGGAGAAGGAGAAGGAGAAGAAGAAGAAGAAGAAGAAGAAGAAGAAGAAGAAGAAGAAGAAGGAGAAGAAAGTGGAGGAGAAAAGAGAAAGAGAGACAAAGAAACAGAGAGAGAGAGAGAGAGAGAGAGAGAGAGAGAGAGAGAGAGAGGAAACCTGGAGGATCTCATGTGATTCACCAAAGCATTAGACATGCTTCTGAAGGTGGCACGACAGTCCAGCGTGGCTTTTAAACAGGCTGATATTTTACAAAGCTAACGTGGGCTATAGTGTAGCGAAACTATCATGACATGGAAGGAACCTATTTTGGATATTGACTTGAATGGTTGGCCTCAGAGGCGGCTTCTCTACAAGATGAAGAGTCGTGAATTTAAAGTGAGAAAGTAAAAGGTGGGGTTGAGCTGCTGGATTGAATCTGGAGGGGAGAAAAACATCCTGGTTAAATCTCAGGTCTGCATTACAAGCGACTGAAGAACTCCAAGCTTCAGAGTTGTACAGGTCACATCCTGATAGGAGAAAGTTCAGTAAAGACATTAGTGTTCCCTAAAGAAGTGGGCAGAGGAAAGGGTTAAGTCTGCAACACACACACACACACACACACACACACACACACACACACACACACACACAATGTTGTAAAGCAAAGTATCACAAGCCACCTTATTGTTACCTTAAACCAGACAATTTACATCCTGGATCCAGAGGCAAAACACTACTCAGACACAATAAAAGAGTGGTTTGGGCAGCAAGGTTCCCAGAACCAGATGGTAGTTCTGTGTGTACGGATGCTGATGTGATAATAGCCCAACATACGAGCACTGAGATGCACCGTAGGTGTTGTCTGAATGGTCCTCGGTTTGTTACAGGTTCACTTTAAGCATTTGAAAGGCAGAAGGGAGTATCCATTGGTTATTAGCTTATTATGCTAGAATCTAAAGGTAACTGCAGCATATTCATGTGCGTGTGTGTGTGTGTGTGTGTGTGTGTGTGTAGTATATTCACACCTGTGTGGGTGGGTACACATGCAGAAGCCAGAGGAAAACATCAGCTATTCAGTTTTTTTATCTAAGCCTGAAGCAAGACTGGCAGCCTGTGAGCCGAAGAGATATTCCTGTCTCAGCCCCACAACACTTAGGTTATAGGCCCACACTAGCCACACCCAGATTGCTACCTGGTTTCTAAGGATTTGAACTAGGGTCTTCATACTTGAATACCAAATAAACTTACCAACTGAGCCATATCCTCAGATCCCATACATTGTTTAAAAGAATTACAATCTATTTGAGGTAATAGAAGAAAATTTACTTGTTAGAAATGACTTTTGCAGTAAAGAAGGTGAGTGTGGGCAATGCTCAGAAAGGTTGTCAACTTTTATTTTTCCATTTTTAAAACCACATTGTTTGAAATGCTGTCTTCCATTATTCATGCTTTTAAACTGAACGTTGCCTGAAAATAACTATACCGTGCCACTCTTGGTGCAAACACCCTGGGAATGTGGAATCAATTCTTAGATTTTGCACGAGACCTTGTGTTTGCCAAATCACACCATTCCTTTTACAGTCTGTCTTTGTGTTGTGTTTTGTTTCATCTTGTTTGAGGTGGGATCCCCATAGCTTAGGCTGGCCTCAGACTTGTTAAACAGCGAGGCTTGCCTTGAAGCCCCTGATCCTGCTGCCTCTTCCTCCCACATGCTTGAGTTGTAGTATGTAGCACCATGCCTGACACACTATTCATGTGTCTGCCATCGGGTCTGCTGGAAAGCATGGCTTCATTGCTACTCCTCCTTCTTCAACCTTCCTGGGTGGTGTTACCTTGAGGAACAACACGGGTGTGTTGCTCAGTGCCAGTCTGCAGCCCTGGGACCTGTGCAACTGAGAGTAGCAGAATTGTACTCTTGCATAGCCGTGAAGAAATTCAAGCTGCCTGAGTCTTCTCACTTCACTATAATCTCAATCTTTCTAAGCACAGCACATACCAGCCAGCACAAGATGGCTCCCAAATTTTGCCTGCTTTGACAATTTAACTGATTGGTATTCCATTCTGTAATTGTTTCTGGGGGCTGGAAAGATGGTGCAGACACTAAGAACACTTACTACTCCTTCAGAGGACCCTCGTCAGGAGGTTCAAAGCTGCCTGTAACTCCAGCCCCAGAGGGCCCAACAGCACCTTCTGAGCTCAGAGGCCACCTGCAATCATGTGTACATACCCACACATATACATATAATTAGACATAAATAAACTCTCTGTTAAAATATTTCTTCTTTCAATACAGGGTAGTATGAGATTGGTTGGGAAAAGAAAAGTTGGTTCAAAGGAAGAGTGCAGTTTGCTACCCAAGTCTACAAGATGTGTCAGTGGCCTCCTTCTTCCCTGCCTAGACTCAATGACAAATTACACACACATACACACACACACACACACACACACACAGAGAGTTGCTCATGTGTCTGTCTGTGTGTGCAGGGACTGTATATGTGGAGGGGGAGTATATGTGTATATGTATACGTGGAAGGTAGAATTGAGTAAAAGTCAATGACACATGTCTTCATCTTTCATCCTTTGTATGAACTGACAACATGGCTAGTCCATGGTATGGTTAAGGGGAACATTTTTATTGTAGATATGACAGTACAGCCTAGAGCATCTGGAAGGGTCCAGAGCAGAAAAAGAAGGAGCTAGACTGAACATGGGTAGCAGACTGGACATGGCCAGCAGACTGGACATGGCAAGGTCTAGCTGCAAGAGGGGGAAGAATAGCAGAATAGAGAGACTAGAGAAAACATAGTAAGAGAAGCAGGAACAGAGAGAGAGAAACAGATGGACAGAGACAGAGAGACAGAAACAGAGACAGAGAGACAGAGACAGAGAGACAGAAACAGAGACAGAGAGACAGAGACAGAGAAACAGAGACAGACAGAGAGACACAGACAGAGATAGAGAGACAGAGACGGAGAGGAGGGGAACAAAGCAAGAGCAGCAGGAATTATAAGGAGACTGGGCAGCTCCAGGGAAGGAAGCTCAGGAACTGGAAGGAGTTTTGGGTAGGGAGGGGCTGAGAAAGGCTAGGATGCTAGCATGGACTTTGAAATATGTACCAAGTACTTGGGGTGCTGAGGGGTCCTGGAACCAGCATGAGCTCTGATATGCTGATAGGCTCCACAAGAAGCCATTTGTCCCTTCTGCCAGAAGCAAGGGAAATGACTCCTTGGGGTAGAAGAGAATTGACCTCACAAGTTCTGAGGAATGCAGGCTTTTATCTAACCGCCAGGAATTCTCAGCCATTTGGAGTTTGAGGAATTGGAGTTTCC
The DNA here is from genome assembly GCF_903995435.1 of Acomys russatus. Lineage (NCBI taxonomy): Eukaryota > Metazoa > Chordata > Mammalia > Rodentia > Muridae > Acomys > Acomys russatus. The sequence goes on along the minus strand of NC_067142.1, from coordinate 79,943,485 downwards.
ATTGGACTGACACTCTCTGCCTTGTTGCCTTTTGTGACAGAGTTTCTCCCATAACCTGGCTGGCCAGTGAGCTGCAGGGCCCTTCTGCCTCCCCGGCACTAGGCGTGCAGGTGTGCACCACATTTTTGTGTAGGTTGTGGAATCTGAGCACAGGTCTTCACCCTTGCACAGCAAGTACATTACCATCAGCTCCATCTCCCCAGTCCTCAGATGTTTCTTTGCTTGGTGGGGGCAGGGCGTGTTGGTTTTCCCAACTTTGCCTTCAGATGGCTTCGCTTTCTTACTAGACCCTTTCTCCAATGCTGGACACAAGGAAGCTATGCTAGAAAGCTCTGCTTACATAACTAATTTCATTTGTCGACTACAACGCATGCCAAATATTTAATATTTCACAACACAGGCTTTTTATGGAGTTGCTTTAGGTTTCAACACAGTACAACATTCAAAGACCATCTGATCACTTAACCAGCCCCTTGCATCCCAAGGGTACAGTTAAAACTCTAGGGGGAAGAAACAAAACCGCTTCACATAATAGCATCACATCCCAGATCCTCCCTTTAGTTCTTCCCCTCCCTCCTGTGTTCTCTGGGGTGGCCAAGCCAATACCCTGGGCAGTTCCCTTTACCACCACTCCCAGAGGCTGGAGGAAAAATCCATCCTTTGATCTGAGCATCAGTGTACTGAATCTTCCCAGGGCCAGCAGGATTGTGACAAGCGGTCATTATCGCAGATGAGATAATGAATGAGAAAACACTTTGTGATCCATAAAATCCTAACTGTTGGTGATTGTTTTATTATTGTTAGTAATTTATTTGTTAGTATTGTTATCGCTGCTAATAAAATGATCCCCATGCTCCACAGTCCTCACGCCGGCTCTACAGTGCCCCAGAAAAAAAATTTTTTAAGATGCATCAGGATAAACAGGGGAGGGAAACTTGTCCACCACCAGCAGCCCAGGCCCTAGACGAGCTGCTAGATTAACAAGAGCCCACCATGCCTAGCTAGTTCTAAAAGTAGCCTCCCAGGGCTAACATCAACCTTCTTCATCGATACTGTGTTCATGTATTGACATGGTGAAAGGATTTACCAGTGGTGAAGTCTCCAGGCATTCCACCATCAAGGACCATCTCTAAACCCAGAATAGCTTAAGGACTTAGCCACTTTCCTCCTTGTTCCTCCATCTTCCTCCCTACGGCCCTTTCCCCCCTTAAACTTACCAACCAATTCTTCATAACTCAGGTCTCTCTCTCTCTCTCTCTCTCTCTCTCTCTCTCTCTCTCTCTCTCTCTCTCTCTCTCTCTCTCTCTCTCACACACACACACACACACACACACACACACACACACTCCAGAAAAAAAGAAGAAGAAAGAAAAGATTATGAGTCAAGTGAAACTCAGAATAAGCAAATGTTTCTGGCACTAAAAGCCATGGAAAGATGTGTCTGCAGCCAGAGGTGGTTACTTGACTCTGCCCATCACTGTCCACAAGCAGCTCCACGCAGCAACTCTACTGGGTTCAGATGGGTGGAAGGGGAGGCACTTTTTTGAGTACTTTTCAATAAATAAACCTGTGTACATTCCAGTGGGTTGGAGTGCCAACTGCTTTCTCAGTCAGAACTTTAAAAAGCAAAAAAAAAAAAAAAAAAGGATTTTTAAAAGAGTAATTTATAATGATCAAAGATAAAGTAAAATATTATTCTGGAAAAAAATGCAATTTGGGGGGTGAGCAGCTGGTTTTATGAGGGAGACAATACTTCCCTCTTTCTTCCAGAACTATAAATGCATTCTTATTTTATCTTTGCTCCAGCCCTGGGCTTGCTACAAAGACCTAACATGAAGAAGACCATTTGTCTCTCTTCCAGGGGGTCCTTGGCAGGATCATTCTAAAGACCCACCTTATATTATTTAGAAGCATAACTTGGGAATGCCCTGACAGCTGCTACTTGTCAACAGCTCCAATCTTTTGCTTTTTCAGGCAAATGCAGACTCAGCGCTTCTCTATCGGGAACAACCCAAGTTGGGTCAATGTCTGCCATTGTGTGGCTAGTGTTCCCTACCAACTAATAACAGAAAAGACCAATGAGGTCCTGGCTTTTCCAGTTATAGGGAAAGACTAATTTTTAAATGCCAACTAGAATATAGAGCCTGGTCTTGGAACAGTCATTTAAAGTCACAGACTGTTCTGAAATGTGTCCAGTAGAAACAATAAACCTGGCGTGTAGCATTCTGCTTGGGACATCTTCTTTCTGTTTAGAGTGTTTCTGCAAGCTAGTGTTCCAGAATGGAGGAAGGACACCACTCACAGAGGTATACGGCTTCCCCTGGCCACTTCCTTTGTCACGAAAGCCAACTCATAAAGATCTATATGGGGAGGAAGAGGTACGGAGGGAGGGCAGAAGTCAATACCCAGTACCTTCCTTGATCACTCTCCACCTTTCTGTTTTCTTTCTTTCTTTCTTTTTCTTTTTCTTTTGAAATGGTCTCTCATTGAACCAGCCACTCTATGACAGGCTAGACTGCCTGTAGGGTCCCTTTGAAGAGATAGTTAATGATGGCCTAAGAAAATAAAATACAGCAAGAGAAAAGTCTGAGAAAGGAATAACGGTTGGAAGCTTTTGAGTGATTGTTAAGTACAAGACACTTTAATTGCCTTGTTTGTATTAAAGTATTTAGTCACAATGTCACTCAGAACTAAGGAAATCCAAACTTGTCATTGGCCTCTGAACTGAGGGAAGTCAGGAGGAGCTGTTAAAACTCATCTGACTTGTAACACACTGAGTGGGTGTGGTATTCAGCTGGAAGACTGCTTGCTATAGAAAATACAAACCATGCATGTATACACACACACACACACACACACACACACCACATGCATGCATATGTATATACCACACATCACACAGACACACACATATACATACTCCATATGCATATGTGTATACACCACACATCACACACACACACACAAACATACATACACACACCACATGTATGCACATGCATACACCACACATCTCACACACACATACCACATGCATGCACATGCATACACCACACACATACCCCACATGCATGCATGTGCCACACATCACACATACACACACAAACACACCCCACATTCATGTATGTGTAAACACCACACATCACACATATGCACACATTTCACATGCATATATGTGCATACACCACACACACACACCACATGCATGCACCACACATCACACATACACACATTTATGTATGTGTAAACACCACACATCATGAGCATGTGCTCACACATGTATACACACACACACACACACACACACACACAGTAGCAAGAGTGTGAAGACAACAATTTTCTAGAATAAGGCACATATTTCCATTCCTTACTCATTGCTGGTCCTCTTACATAGCTGTGCACAGATTTCAATCAGTTTCTCAAGACAGCATGCATCTTGGTGACCCATGAATTAAAAGAAAAGTGATAGGACTTGCAATCCTTTTCCCCACCTGCTACTGCAAACAGATAGTCTTAGCTAGAGAGTCTAAGTTGACTTCCTCCTGGCTCAGAATAGCAGGCATGTCCCCAGCCTCTGAAAGTTTGCAGTTTCTGTGGAGGAGACTTCCTAAGAATAGTAATGACCTCTGAGAATTTTTTGCTTGGTGGAGAATGGTGCCACCAACAGATTCTGAGACCCACACATGCAAGCTAGCCTGGTCAACCAAATTGTTCTGGGGGGTCTTAGGTGAGGATTGGTCCCCTAGGGGATCTGCCTGGCTCCTTCCACGAAACAAAGAATTGGGCAGGCAGGACAGGAAGAAGACCAAAGCTCAGACGTGAAGTGGCAGGTGCCCAGAAAGTGAAAGCAGATGCAGAGAAGGCAAAAGCTGCAGACTCAGAGGATGGAGACGGACATGGAGCAGGAGAGTGGAAAAGGCAGAAACAGCACATTTTACCAAAAGCAGCCTTCTGGCTCCTGTTGAGGTGGAAGGGCCCCAGAGGTGGGAATCTACCAAGGAGCTTTGGAGTGGATATTTTATAGGATCCTGGTGCTTTCCTCGGCCATGTTTTCTCTTCTCCCTTACTGGTCCACCTGGGTGTTCTTTCTTGGCCTGGCTCTCTCAGGCCTTTCTAACACAACAGTGGCAAACTATTGAGGAACAAGCAGCAGCCATGTTAGGGGTTAACTCTTGCTTTCCTTTTCCAGCTCAGTGTCCCTAAGCCCTCCTCAAAAGTATTAAGGAGAATCCTAGGAAGAATATCAGAACAGTCTAGGTAATGACTTCTGAGGCAAACAGGTCCAGACTTCTGTATTAGATCATGCTTCTATTTATTAGCTTTGTGGCTTGGGGCAAGTTAGTTAACTTTTTCTAACTTGTTGGCCCTGCTAGAGTGACTATTCAACCTCATTATCCTGGGCTAGTCAAAATGTATACTAATTGTCTCCTGGTGATTGGTTATATGTTGCTCTGAGAAAACCTTAGTCTGGAAAACAATCTTATGGTCTCTTTACAATGCTGTACAATGGAAAAAATAAAGCCATGCTATAGGGTAGTTTAGGAGGTTAACCTTAATACAGTGTGATTGCTACTCTGCTGCTCTACACATAGAAACATTCTGCACAAATTCATTACCTCTCTATACACTCACTGTGATACTTCACACACAGTTACTGCAACAAATTTTAAAAATGTATCCCAAGAACAAATGATTAAAATATCTCATCAACAGTTTCATGTTCATGGCATTATCATTATGACTAATGTGCTAGGACTTGGGTATACTCAATGAAACACAAGACTATATGAAGAGCTGGGTGTGGTTGGACATGACTGTAATCCCAGCACTCTGGGAGGCAGAGGCAGGCAGATCCCTGTGAATTCAAGGCCAGCCTGGTCTACAAAGAAAATTCAGTACAACCAGGGCTACACAGAGAAACCCCCCAACCTTTGAAAATAAAAACACTGTATGAATTAGTGCACAGAGCATTCCAAAATACTTAGCAGTGACTTTTGAGTAACAGTGATGTCACTTCCTAGTACAAATCCCAATTTGGGGCAGGCAACTGGAAAGAATCATTCTATTTAACAATTGACACAATGAAGGCTCCATGAAATATTATAACGTATCAGACATGACACCATTTCTGGTGATATCGTGCAGTGCACAGATTGACTGGAAATCAATGATCTTTGCATTTTATCATGTTAGTTTTTCTCTTTGGCATCTACTGGGCCGTTATTTTGTGTACATACTAAGGACGCTGTAATTTATATGGGCCAAGTAATTTATCATAGTTTATGTGACACATTTGGTGTATCTCTTTGTCTTACCTGCCAAATCCTCTGAATATAGAAGTCTACAAAATAATAACAGCATGAAAAATAAACAGAATAAAGAAAAAATATCTTTGCCTAGGTACAGAAACAGACCTACTATGTGTCATAAGCAGGAGAGCCATAGTAATTACGGACCTTCCTTAGGACTGCCCAAGAGAACTAATTTCTTCAGTAAAAAGATCTCCCTCTGAGTCAAAACAATTAGGAATTCAGCCACCAGTGACTTTATAAGGTCACCTTATACAATTCAATTTATTACTTAGAGTCTAGCATATTTCTCTTGACACAAACCGACCAAGAAAAACATAAAATGCTGTTTTTAAATCAATTGTATCTGTTTCTTTTTACCTATTATTAGTGTGGCTACTTTTTTGTGCTTTGGTTTTGTGTTTGTGCTTCAAGACAAGGTTTCTCTGTGTAGCCTTGGGTGTCCTGGAATCGCTTTGTAGACCAAGCTGGCCTCAAACTCACAGAGTTCCACCTGCCTCTGCCTCTCAAGGGCTGGGATTAAAGGTGTGCACTACCACTGTCCAGCTTAGTGTGGCTACTTTAAAGGAGAAAACTAAGGATTAGAAGTGTAACTCAGTGGTACACTATATATTTAGCATGTACAAAGTCCTGAGTTCAATCTTCAACTCCAAGAGATTTTAAACCAGACCTCAAGGAAAGAAATAAATATATTCATCAGTGCATTTTAAACTTTTGTCCTAGATATTTAAATGTTAAAGAGCTGTAAACTAAGGGATAAAATGAAATTGATCTTGATCATAGCTCACCACACATAGTGCCTCCTTAGAGGTAGAAGCATTGACCCTCGAATGTATTAGAAAATCTGAATATCTGAAACAATTCTGGAATGTGTCCATGTTGGCCAGGGAAAGGGGGTTTGAGATGCCAGAACTGACATGGCACTCTCAGTCAGTTCCTCGTGTCGACTTTCTGAACATCTATTGCTATTTCTGTTGTTATCTCTAACTCTGTCTCTGTGACTTGCTAATTCTTGAGAACACTAATAAAATATCTCAGGTTTCTGATCCAAATTGTTCTCCCATTCCATCAGCACTGCTGCCACAAAAAAGATTCTCATGTCACAAAGAAAATCTCCTGCTGTCAACCTCCTCAGTATCTTGCCACCTTGAAGCAGCCTGGTTCGCAGAGATACTCTGACGACATAGGTGTTCAACAGATGTCAACAACAAAGCACAGAGTCAAGCCAGTCCGAAACAAGAACAAGTTCATTGGATGACAGGTATTGGTCTAAGCCAGAAGTACTAATGTTCAGTTAGGAAAATTCTAGCCCTAGAGTTCTTAATATTTTCATCAGACATTTAGTATTCAAGAAGAAATAGGAGGGGAAAGTTCAGTGGGGAACACATTGCACAGTACCTATTGGAAAAACAGGCTAGAAAACCTTGTATCATATCTGAAAAACAGGTATTTTTGTATTTCATACTTATTAATTCATTGATTGAATGATCTTTAGAAGAATCTGCTGGTTGAACTTGTAGAGACCCCTGGCAACTATGCCACAGAGGTTAAAAAAAAAAAAAAAAAAAAAAAATGTAGAGTCCTAGTCAATGCACGGGGTTTTCTCATCTCTCCCAGGTGCTTCTGCACCAAGCCAGATATAAGCACTGACATCACTTCGCGGCAGGGTGCCATCTTTCTGGGCAGGCAGTCCTGCAGTTTGTAAGGAAAGGAACAACAGACCGTATGAAAAGTGTGAGTTGGATAAATCTAAGCTTAATGCATTCCATGAGATGGTTTGTGTCTGAGCCTCCTTAGCTCTCTCATCAGCAGTCCTCCACCCACCTCACCCCACGGTCAGATCACTCTTCTTTGATGATGAGCCAAGGCAATGGGAGAAGCTAAGGCTTGAAACAATAGCATCTGAGATGGAAGCAAAAATAGCAAGGCCCTCACTTTCCTTCTGTAACCACAACAATTGGAGGAGATTCTGGCCTGAGTGATGAATCTGAAAATAATGGTACCCAGATGGCAACTGCAGCTGCTCTGTCCACCAGCCGCACCTCCGCTCGTCCATCTTCAGGACACACCCGTAGCTGAGGAGGAGTGAGAAATTGACCTGACAGAGCCATCAGAGAGCCTCTTCTCCTGCTGCATTCTTTTCCTTCGATCATATTCCTTCGGCTTCTTGTTCTCACCTTCATGCTATGGCTGTGATGACATGGAACCACTGCCTGTGAACCAGGGTGAGTAATGGTCCCAGGGCCCAATGGAATACCTAATGCCTAGTGTATTGGGCTGGGGAGGAGAGGCAGAGGGGGCTGAAAAATGTTGTTCAGAATGCCTGGGTAGGGAAAAGGGCTCGTGGCGAGGACCCTGGATGTACCCAGAGAGTATCTGAGCATTCATACCAGTCCTCTAAGTCGGAGAATCTCATGAACGCAGCGTTCCCGAATTCATAGTTCAAGCCACTGACCACCTCAATGGTAATTAGAAGAAGCAGAAGACCCTGGAGACATTTAACAGGTGGCATTAAGCTGCTACTTTGTCTTCACGACCTGAGACTACACCGGCCTTGCAGAAATGTAAAATGGACATTAGATGTGGACGAGGAAACCGAGATCACAGCCAAAGGTAGAAGAGTTTGGCAAAGGAAGGAAGGAGCAGGGCAAAGTCTGTCCCTATCTCCTGTCCAAGCGCCTTCACAGCATCCAGAAGAGAGGCGGAGGAGCACAGCGGGTTCCTGCACGGGAGTGGCCCCTTGTCACGTGACCATAGTGTTCTATTTGGCCATCCGGAGAGTTGAGTGGATAGCCCCACTCTGTAGCCAGCAACAAAGGCTAAAATGAACCACCCACACATTTCAAAGGCACTGGAGAAAACTATAGTGGCGGGGATGGGGGCGGGGGATAGTTAATGCATCTTTTAATCCTCCAAAGCTACCCAGGTCTAACACAGACATTCTGGCCAAGTCATTATGCTTTAGCTTGGAAGGCTAGCATGTAAGTACAGTTACCTAACCCACAAGCTCCTGACCGTAGCATCCAGCTGTTCCTTACTTAATATGAAAGAAGGAAGAATTTGCTTTCCGCAGATGGCAGATGGCATTGTGCAAGGGGAACGCTGTAGCCTGAAATACTTCTGTTTCCTTACGGTTTGCAGAAATGGAGTGCCTCACCACCACCGTGTGGAAGGCTCGGCTCATTTGCCTTCTCCAGCTAAAGCCTTTTCTCAAAGCATTTCCAGGTGTGAAGAAAAATGTCTTTGTAAATGGTAAAGTGCTCACACTGTGAAGTGCTGTAACTCTAAGCCCCTCCAAGGCTAGGACAGATATGCCTACCAGATATGTAAAACCAGCAGACACAGATTAGCAATTAATGGCCTATTCTTTTGCTTTTGTTGCCCTCACAAAGGTCTCAGGTAGGCTCATAGGTGGTCTTTCACATGAACATGCACAGTAATAGAGATTGGGGTGTGCAGAAAGTGGGAACTTGTTTCCATATAGGATTTTAGAAAGAGGGGAGGAAAGCTCAGTCGTATCCAGGAAAATGGCACAAGGGGTTCGGTAGTAGTTCAGTGACAGAGCATGTGTCTAGCATGCTGGTGGCCTTAGGTTCCAGCCCTAAGTTGAAAAAATAATAATGTAATTTTTTTTTAAAGACAGAGCAGTTGTGGTTTGAATGTGACTTATACTTCGGATGTCCCCACCCGTTTGAACACGTGGTCCTCAGCTGGTGCTACTGCTGGAAAGTTTGTAGACCCCGCCCTCCAGGAGGCGGAGCCTTGATGGAGGCGGGAAGTCACTTAGGGGAGGGCCTTGAGGCTTGGAAGTCTGAACACTTCCTGTTCATTTGGCATTCCGGCAGCTGCTGCATGCTGCCCCTACCACCATTGTCTCCGTCGCCATGATGGAATGGCCCCCTAACCTGTAGGCCAGAATACCCACCCCATCTCTGGTTGTTTCTTCTCAGGTGTTTTGGTCACAGCAACAGGAAGAATAACTAATACAGCTCCAGCAGAATCACAAGAGTATCAATAGAGCAGATCCATAGATCAGAGAGCAGGCTGAGCCTCTCCTAACAAGAGTAGTGGGAACAAACAGGGTTCTGTTGGCCTCACTCCCCAGAGCAGGGTAGGGACATGTAAATGCCACTCAATGAACGACACTTATCTGACTAACCTTGGTCTTTAGGAGTGTCACTTGTCCCCAAGCTGCTACTTTCTTAACAGGAAAACTGGGAAGATGACGCATCCTACTTTATCGTGTTGCTAGTTGCAGAGATTAAGTGTCAGGGTTATGGGAAGACAGTCTGAAAGTTTTGAAGTCCCATAAAAATCAGTAATTAATTTTATTTTAATAAACAGTTGACATTAATATATGCAATTGATCAACTGCTTTCTGAGAACATAAAAGTTATGTCGCACTACCCTGGTCTTGAATACTGTTAACACTTCTTTGGGGGCAAAGAAGGCATCTTAGGAAGCAGAAGTGCCTTCCAGTTACAGAAGCGTCTCAGTGAATTAGATGGCACTTAAATTCCACAGGTTCATGTGTGTGTGTGTGTGTGTGTGTGTGTGTGTGTGTGTGTGTGTGTGTTTTCTAAGTACGGATCATGAACAGTGACTGCATCCCATTACACATTTTAGTTTTTTTCCCATAAGTTTTGTAAGTGATAGAACATTAAAAACCCTTGTTAACCTGTAGAATTCTGAATGACATTGAAGGAACAGAGTAAACGAACACAGAGGTGGAAATAGCCACATCCACTAAACACAATTAACTAAGGGGCCCCTCTGTCAAGACTCTCTGCGATGTGACTGGAAACCTTTTGAACTGTGGTGCCCTTGTACCCTACACAACCTTCCCAACTGTGCATGACAACCCAGAGATATTTTGTTTTATCTTATACTCACCTTTATTTTGTGCTGTTGATTTTTGCAGTATGTGTGGACAACCACTTACAGTTTACAAAGCACCCCAGACAGAACCCAGGAGATGAGGAAGGTGACCCTAGGTCCCAGCACAGACGTCAGTGTGATAGTAAGCCTAAATCGGGTGTCTAAATATGAGCAGAGGCCTGGAGGCTTCGTTCTGCTTTGCTTTTCTTACCCTTTAGCATGAGGCTCAGTCTCGCTCACTTAACCCTTTCACTCCCTCTTATGCTGTCCATAAACACAACAGTTACATTTTAATGAGAGCACTTAGTATGTAGGTAACCTGTGTGTGAAAAATCTGCCTTCCATGAGATGGATCCATGAGTTTTTAGTTAGTATATTTAATATGTTAGTAGATGGATGCCATATTAAACCAAGAATGGATTCTGAGGATACAATCAGCCAAAGTAATGTTCTCTGCTCCTGCTGAATATTGTTTAAGTTCACTTCAATATTTTAAACACATGGTATGGTATTTCAGTAGTGGAAACTATCCAACAGTCCGCTAAAGGGGACTTTCTAAATATTTATTAGAGTACTAGAAAGTTGTTCAAATGATGAGACAAATGCATAAACTGTTTAGGAAGGAAAAAGTGCTAAAATGCCACATGCAAAGGATGCTAACTAAAATGGATGATGGTAGTGGACGGGTGGACAGACAGTCATGATAACTGACAAGACTAAGCCAGCATGGGGTGCAGGGCCGTGGCTCCGCGACAACGCAAAGGTAGCATGAATGGGAGTGGTTTCTTTGTTCCTGCTTACCTGTGTTTGCTTGTGATGAACTTACAGAGAGCCAGGAAATGGCTTCAGTTTAGGATTTTGTTGGAAAGGTTGTGCTGGGAAGTTTCTACCTGAGGTGAAACTACACCGCTCTCTTGGGAGAAAGTCTCTGAGGGTCACAGGGAAAACTTGATTCTGATTTTAAACAAGAAGCAAGCATTGTATTCCCAATAGAGGGAGTTCTTAGGACCCAGGGGCTTAATGTAATTGCTGCATAGAGTTGGTATTTGTAGTTGACATTAGCTTCTTTCGTCAGTCATTTCCTCCAGGGAAATTCAAAGCTGCTTTATGGACTGTTGGGGAAAATGGGATAAATAAGGGCCCAGCAGAAAGAGGATGGGAAAATCATACCTGTGGTCTCTAGCACAGGACCACAGGTGGTGGGAAATAGCCGTGAGTATAGCCCAACACCAAGGCATAAGCATACTTTAAGAATTACAATTTTCAGTGGTTTTTGTAACTCAGTAGTGACTTGTTTGTATGGTTCTGAACTTAGAAAATGACAGTATTACACCACAGTGTGTAAATATTAGACATACCTGCCAGGAGCTAGCAACCCAACCCAAGCCCCCTTCCCTCTAGGGTGGCTTTATTTGCCTGAGTCTAAGTATTTACCTCTTCCTTCTGCTTTAACTGTGAGGAGCAGGAGGTTCCTGCTGTAGTTTGAATGGGAAACAGCCTCTATGTGCTCGTGTGTTTGAACATTTGGTGTTCAGTTGGGGCACTGTTTGGGGAAGCATAGCACCTATTTCATGGAATAAACCATAGCCCAGTTCAGTTCCACCACCTCCTGTTTTTCCCTCCATAGATAGGTATGTAGGTAGTTTATAGGTGGATAGAATAGAGATAGCTAGATATAGATAGCTAATAAATGGATAGATAGATAGATAAAGATAGATAGATAGATAGATAGATAGATAGATAGATAGATGAGAGATGGATGGATAGATAGATGGATAGATAGATACATATATACATATATATACATACATGATACATAAATACATACATACAGGCATATAGATATAGATAGAATATAGGCATTCTTCCTGATCCACCCAAATGTGAGCAGGCTTCTACCATTCGTTATTACTTAAGGGACAAAATAAATACTCCCCTGAGTTGCATCATGTGTAAGTTTTTTCATAGTGACAGGAAACTGGGTGGTACAGACTCATGCTTCCTCAGGGAATGCCCTACCCTTTCCAGGTCCCCAGTGCTGCAGCAAGTGAGCATAAGCAGGTGTTGGTTCTGAGAGCAGCCATCACATCCCCCAGTCAATGAGCAGTCCCACTGTCACATGGGGAACTATGCAAGGACTGTGGAGCCACAGACTTCACAGAAGTCATGCATGAAAACATTCTCAAGACAGGGGGAGATATTACCTATTCTCAGCCAGTTAACAAACATAAAATAGGATACATTCATGGGCATAGGAGTCACCCTGCAGTCCTGTCAATAAGATACATGGTCTTGACGTAGGGAAGACAGGCGGAGTGGAAAGCAGCAAGGAACAGGACAGCCTTGGGTGGCTCACAGGAAGCTGTGCTCAGAGCATCAGCACACATGGAAACATGTGCCTGGTCACGAACAAAGCGTAATCGCAGGGTGGTTTATTAATTGAAACTAAATGTCCTCTTCTCTGTGACATAGCCGGATACTGAAAACCTCAACACGTGACAAGAGGGCAAGCACAGTCAGCAGAGAAACCTCAGCTCTGAAAACCGTGCCAAGAAGGAGAAAGTTTAGAATGGAGTTTGTTTTCTGGCTCGTTATACCAAATAAAACCACAAATGGACTCCCAAGGATCTGAATAATGGATCAGCTTTCTCTCAACCCCCGCTTCCCTCCCCCTGTTATTTTCCTCTCATCTGCTTTGTGCACTGAAAACTCGTGAGCACTCAGGAAGCTGAAGCATCCAGGGTCATCTTTCGCATGAGGTAAGCAACATGTGAGGGAAAATGAGAGCCACACAGTCCAGACTGAGGAACTAGGGGGGGGAAAGAGCAAGACAGAAATAACAGGAAATTTCTAGCAGTGAACTACCTTCTTTCATTGTCGAGTGAGCGTTCAGTAATTTGCCATGCAAATGGCAGTATGGAGACATGGTAAAATAGATGTTCTACACATGAGGGGAGTAGGCTGGTAGGATGTGCATGCATGTATTCAAGTGTGGGCATGTATGTGCACAAGTGTATGCTTGTGCATGTGCGTGTGTGTGTGTTTGTGTGTGTGTGTGTGTGTGTGTGTGTGTGTGTGTGTGTGTGTATGCATGTGCTTAGGCCAGAGGTTAATACTAAGTATCTTCCCTTGTCTCTTTTCATCTTGTTTTTGATTTTTTGAGACAAGAGTCTCTGAACTTGGAACTTAAGGATTCAGCTAAACCAGGCAGCCAATGCTTTTCTGAAATCTACCTGTGTCTGCCCCTCCCTCCTCACTGGTACTGGGATTGTAGATGTGCCATTAGGGACCCAAGCTCAAGTCCTTGTACTTGCATGTACTTAGGCCCCAAACCATCTTCAAGGCCCTGACTTTCTGATTTTTCCGATCAGGATATTTTTCTGCACACTTATCTGGTTACATTTGAAGGGCTAACTGATATATTGAGCAATTCCTAGTGAATACATTTCAATTTTACTCCTGGATATCATGCAACTGGGTGTTCCGGGGTATTACCTAGGATACATAGATCGCTTTGAGCCTCCTAGATCTGACTCCAAAGTATTCTTTTCTGACATAATAATTAGGAAAAGAAACACTTCACTATGGCTTCTTCCTTGACCATGAGATAATAATGCTGAGCTCAAGCAAATATCACACATACACATGTTCCCATGACTGAATCCAGAACGTCTAATCGCTGTCTCTTCTCAGCAGATGAAATGTGTTCCTTGGGGTGAGTTCATGTCAATGAGGAGCTTTGTCAAGATGATATTTGTTCATGAACAGAGTCTAAGTGCACAAGGAAAGACTTCAGCCTTGTTTTATAATTGCTCCCTGCACTAAGGAGGAGGACAGGGAAGAACCAACATCATATCTTCCCTTCAGAGAGAAAGACAGACAGACAGAGACAGAACATTTTTTTCTTTACAAAACAAGGTCAAAGGAAGCAAAGGGAAGTTTCTAGAAATGAAGCCAAGACAGGAAGTTTCCTGTTCTTCTTGATGTCTAAAACTTCTGAGTGGTAGCAATTGTATGTTCCAGTCAAGTGTGTGAAGGCTCAAGACAAGTCTCTCTAGATGGCATGTGGAGTGACTGAAGGGCATGGCTTTGGCTTCTGCAGTCTATTTGCCAGTGCAAAGTCTTTTCTGACTTTCCATCTTTACGAATCTAGCGTGTCACTAGGCTCCCATTATGAGGCCCTTTCCACTCCACTGACTGACCCAGAAGGTTGATTTTCACTTATTTGTTTGATCCCCTCTTTGGATTATTTCCAACCTATCCATAGCTCCCCCACCCCACCCCCACCTCCACCCTGAGCTAATAAAGAAATTAACCCTTTCAGGGCTGGCTGTGGTTTAGTCTGGCAGGTTTTTTCTTTTTCTTTTTTAATTTATTCTTGTTACATCTCAATGGTTATCCCATCCCTTGTATCCTCCCATTCCTCTCTCCCTCCCTCCCATTTTCCCCTTACTCCCCTCTCCTATGACTGTGCCTGAGGAGGACTTCCTCCCCCTTTATATGCTCAGAGGGTATCAAGTCTCTTCTTGGTAGCCTGCTGTCCTTCCTCTGAGTGCCACCAGGTCTCCCCCTCCAGGGGACATGGTCAGTTTTTTAAAACTGCAAGGCCCTAGTAAGGAGGACTAAGAAAGGGAAGAACCTGCTCTCCTACTCCCATGTCCTCAAGGCAGGGCTGGCTCTCCTGCTCCCTTGTCCTCAGAGCAGGGCCTCTTCTCCCACTCACTTGTCATCAGGGCACATGATGACAAGGGAGCAGGAGAGTGGGTCCTGCCCTAAGGACAAGGGAGCAGGAGAGCTGGCCTTGCCACGATGACACAGGAGAGAAAGAGTGGGCCCTGCCCTGAGGAAGAGGGTCCTGATCCAGGGCTCTGAGTGGACCTGACCCCAACATCTACCCCATGTATGACCTGCTAGAACACATGAAGGGGCCAGACCTGCAGATTCAAAGATTAAGAATCTCCTTGACACACGGCAACAATGGGATATCCGACAGCAGTCGCAGTGGGGATCCAGTAAAGATAGTGTAGGCCTCAAACCAGACCCATGACTCATAGTAATGAACATTTGAAAGTAAACACATGTGGACAAAAGGCTATACCGCGTGATACACTACAGCTTCTGTGACAAGATTTTTTGTTTGTCTGTTTGTTTTATTTTATTGTGGGGAGGAGAAGGATCTTGGTGCATGACATGTAAATCATAGACATTCAATAAAAGTAAAACAAAAACAAAAGAAAAAGTAAAAGTAAAAGTAAAAGAAAGGAAAGAAGCATCCTCGGTAGGAGGCAGAAGGAAATGAGGCCCACGGCAGAGTCAAGGACCCAGGGCAGAGTCAAAGACCCAGGGCAAATCTACATCTGCAGGCCAGTTCAGGTAGCTGAGCATAGCCTGGCCCACATCCCCTTCCTATTCTTTATTATAAAGGCACATGGGATACCTTCCATTTTCAATACTGAGATGAACATGATGAAAAGATTACAATCTTCAAGATCAAATGGCCCTCCCACCTTGAGCTCTCTCACCCATCTATTTGTCGTTTTAAAACAATCAACTTTTTAAACAAAAGGGAATAATCTCATAGAGAAAACACAAAGCCTAAAGTTTTATACCTTAGATGCTAGAAAGGAGGTTGAGGGGCACAAAACTGTTCCCATGCTGTCTAGAAAGGAGGCGCTAGGGCAGCTGTTCTCAACCTGTAGGTCATGACCCCTGTGGGTTTGAACAGCCCTTTCACAGGGGTCACATATCGGATATCCTGTATATTGGATGTTTACATTAAAATTCATAACAGTAGCAGAATTGGAGTTATAAAGTAGCAATGAAATGATTTCATGGTTGGAGGTCACCACGCCATGAGGAACTGAGTTAAAGGGTCGCAGCACTGGGAAGATTGAAAACCATTGCTCTGAGGTCTCATGACTTCACCGGCTCTGTCACACTGGTCCCCCACCAGTGTGATGGTCCCCCATTATGCTCCTAGGAGGTGGGAATGGTTGTGGTTCCTTAGTACAGAGATAGAAGAAAGAAGAGTCAGGTGGGGGAATAGATTGCAAAAGTTGAAGTGTTTTGATTGTTGGTTCAGACTCCTACAGCAGTTGTCCCTGTTCCTCCAGGTTCAACGTCCACGGGACACATGGAAAATGATACCCTTAGCATAACAGGGGTTCTGTAAATTTCCAGTGTGTACCAACATTAACTATGATGGGCTATGATTGTGCTCTCTCTTTCTCTGTCTCTCTCTCTTACACGCGCACACACACACACACACACACACACAGTTTTGATAACTGACAACTCTTTCTCCTGACAGATGAAGCACAGGTGGGTCGACACCACTCCAAACAACCTGACATGAAGCTGACCTTCCTAGTTTAGGCCAGAGGGAGCAAGTATAGGTGATGCTCTCTGTGTCCTGTGAGGATCATCTGGACAAGTGGAGATAGGAGAGCTGACACAGGTGTCTAAGCCACCCACTCATGTTTGCTTTAAAACCCCAGTTATGGTGACAGCACCAAAGAACTCTGGTTTATGCGGGCTGTCAGTACATAACGGCACAATTACAGCTGGGATAGACCCACTGTATTAAAAAGGTGGAAACGCTGAACCACAATAGAAACTATTTGGGTAGAGAAATGTTGATGGAAGCAAAGAAGAAAAATGCATCCTAGGTGGAACTTCCCATAGTTTTCCAAACACTCTGGAAATGTGTGTGGAGTGGGAACTCAGGGGGGAAAAAGAAAGCCTATCAGGACTCCCAACCATGCTTAGCAATAAAATTCAACCAATAAAAAAGCAGACTAGTCTTTTCTTTAGGTTTTGAAATTGAACTATGAATATTCAGACATGTTGGTAGCTGCATTTGGCAAGGGATTCTCTTGGCATGGCTGCGGCCTTTTGTTAATCTTCTGGAGCAGGATAGAGACTCAGCTCTTCTTGGCGATGGGTTTTCTCCCTGACTTTATAGGTGCCAGTGTGTGGGAACAAAGTCAACATGTTTTGTGTGATAGCGTGAATGGGGGCACTTCTTTCTTGAGCCTCACTGCACGGGGACGGCTTTAAGTGAGGCGTGAGCTAGTGCTGCCACAGACCATAGCCTGAAGCCCTCATCTGAACTGGGCCAACGTCATGGTGGGTCGGATAGCATTGAGAAAACTGGTGGAAAACAAATATAGGACTCTAGTATAGAAGTCACCTGCCCAGTGCATTGCAGGATGTCTTAGTTTGCACCAGAGTCTGAGGCCCTTCCCCATACACTGGATAGGGGAGTTAAATTCATTTCGCTTCTCCGTGTCATCCAGGCCCCACATCCGTTCCATATTGAATTGCATAAGAAATTCCAGCTTGTGTTAGTCAAGGTTATCAAGAGAAACTAAACCACTGGAATGAATACATTCAATGAGGACTTATTAGACTGGTTTACACAGTACAGCCAGGGTAGTTCAACAATGACCGCCTTCACACTGGATAGGCTCAGAACCATATAGCCACTCAGCCTCAATGCCTCAGCAGGAACTGCTAAGTACTGAAGGTCTGGGTGGGGAGAGGAGTTCCTGAAGAACCACTGGTCTTAGGTCCATGTTGGAAAGCTGATGCAGCTGGATTCTGATGTCAGTCAAGGAATGGTCTTAATGGTGGCAGCAGCAGCAGCAATGTAGATACACTCACCAACAAGAGGTGCAGACAAGCAGGCAAAAAGCAATAACTTTTCCCTTAGACTCCTTACATCTCAGACACCACATAAAGTGTCACCTGCTCTAGGAGAGGGTGTTACTCCGTCAATTAACCCTTCCAGGAAATTCCCTTTTCATACCCATGCAGAGATAAGTCTCTTAGTTGCCTATATTACACACCCACCCAGAGGTATGTCTTTTAGTTGGCTACAGATCCAGTGAAGAGACAACCCAGGTTAATTGTCACAAACCCCACAACCTGGCGAACATCAGCAACTGTAATATTGGGTAGGCCCATGAACCACCTGAAAAATAAGACAATCTGACCATGCAGCTCTGCTCTGATAAAAGAAGTGAAGGCTTGGTCTCTCAGCGCTTTGTTAACAACAGAAAAACTCCATGTAATAACCAAACCCAAGACACTGAGTATATTCTACTGCTCATGCCCAGCAGGAAATCTGACTTATAAGTATCTTAAATTGGCTCTGTTTGCATGCACTGGTTCTTTTCATATATAGATTATCATTTATTATACACCATAAGGATATGAAATCTTCAGCCTTATAACATTTATAGTTATTTGTCATTATTTCTAAAATTTAGTTCAGTTCTTGGCAAGTAGCACATGTTCAAAATAAATAATTGAAGCTTGTCCTGTTTTTAACCTTAGGTGCTTTTATTGCACGTATGCTAGCCTAAATACACAGGAACATTCTAAATGTAATTCCACATTTCATTAACAAATCAAGTCCCATGAAATGTCCCATTCTTTTACTTGCACTAGAGTGATGGTGGCTTCAACGTCAGAACAAAGGAGGTGAGAATATCTTTTCTTGCACTGGTTGGTCCCCACAGAGCATCAGGCCACAGAGCCTGCTCTCTTTCCCCAGCTCCATCTTCCCTGCCCACCATCCATCCACTCCTACCTGCTATGACACCAGCCAATAAACTGATAACACTCCTGGCAGCTTCATCCTTACAGAGAAAAACTAACTTGTGCTTACATTGTACTTACAGACTCATTTTGACTTAAGTTTTCTGCCTGCATTCTACAAGCCTGGGATTCCAGCCTTTAGGTGCCGGAGTTGCTGCCCTGGGCTGGCTATGTTGCTGCATACCTTTGCACGGTGATGCCAGGCCATTAGTCAACCTGGCTATCTGTGAGGACACTTCAAAAATATTGGGGGTTAGGCTAGGGAGCTGGCTCGGAGGTTACATAGAAGCTGCTTGCAAGTGCCTCAGTTCAGATCCCAGCAACTTGTCAGAGGGCTTAAGCCCTGTTCCCGTGTGAATCTACATCCTCCTCTGGTCTCTACCATCACCCCCACACACATAGTATATACTAACACAGATATGTACATATGAATTAAAATAAACCATAAAAATGAGGGCTGATGGAAAGTAGCAAAGTGGGGTTTAATTTTCTAAAAGCCTCAGGCCCTGCATTTCCATAATTTAACAAATGAAAAGTCTCAACCTTTCTGAATTGTTGTTCAAATTTCATTCTATACAAAGTACATCTGCTCAGATCCATGCCGCCCCGGCTTGCAGTCCCACTCACACCCCATCCATGCCAGGCCCCAAAGGAAGTGCGCACAACAGTATCAAGGGGCAGGGTAAATTTGAAACAGCCCATTGCCTATTAACTGGTTTGTCAAACAACAACAAAGCAAGAAATAACGAGGCATGATCCTTGAACTGGTTCCTGAGCAGGAACACTCAAGTTTCTCCACAGTCTGTAAATCGCTCCAGCTGTGTTTTCACGGTTTATGAAATTGAGAGAGGCAAACTCTAGAGACAAATTAAAACCCTGGATCTGCTCAGAGATGACTTTTGCATCGAAGGTGCTCTGCTGTGTGGCAGAGTCTACAGCTACAGGTAGAGTTATGCACCAGGCCCTGTGGTGGCGGTTCTACAGTCTGTGTTGTCTGCCCAAAGGAACAAGGGCCGGCCTGTATCACAACCCTGACCGGTCCAGAAAACAGGGTCTGTTTTACAGCTGTGGTTCACCAGGAGCGGACAAGAATATGATATTTTACTATGAGAAAACTAATAGGATCAGAAGGCTACAGGGAGATGCCCTATGGTAGCAGGGCATGAACAGTAGGTGAGGAGTGCCATCTTTTGGCTATGGGATGCCCTGACATTCTCCAAGTAGAAAGGGGTTTGGACTTTGTGAATGTGGGGCTCAGGGCAATTCAGCAACCTCTCTGAAGTTCTTTCCTGGGTATCTTTGGGTGGCATCTTGCTTGGGATGAGAAATCTCAGCTTCCTCACATCCTGCTCAATTAGTTATGGCCTAAGTGGGTGCTGTCAGCTACCATTGCGCTCTATTGCTCCCAGGGGAAACAGAGGAGCAGCTAGGAAACAGGAGAAAACAAGAGTGCATTTTAAAACCACAATGCATTTAAAACTTGCCTGGGTTCACATAGGAGAAGCAGAAAGCCTGATTGATCTTTCAGAGTCCTTTCAGTCTAATGGCCCTCAACTTACCCCAAGCTATGACATCATGGAGATTTATAGTGCCTGGTTGGATAAGCATGGAATTTTCCAGAGAAATAAATTAAATACGCATGAAACACAAACAGCATGCAGGTATTGATGTGTGTTCCAGAGACTCCCCACCTTGAGAGAAAATCTAAAAATAGCCACAATGGTACCCACTAACCATAGTAAAAGGGGAAGACTGGAAACTAAGAATAAACCAAATGGCAGGGGTTACGGCGCCCCAGAGGAGCTAGGAATAAGACACCTTCATGCCACTGAAAGGAAAAGAGCTTCAAAGAATACCATGAGGTGTCCTCCCTCCAGCCCTCAGGACACTCACAGTTAAGGGGGAGTAACTTAAAATATTTGCAGAACATTTCCTGGGAGCTCTAGAGATAGCCACCATAGCCAAAGGAAGCAACCAGTGTGTACAGTTTCAGGGCTCCATAGGCAACAGAGCCCTGGTTTGTCTCATGCCATGCCATGTATACAGGGGACACCAAACAGCACCAGGGAGAAAATCCAAGGACCTAACCAGACCAAATAGAATGGAGTGCTGACATGCTAAACAAGTCTTCCTGAAATAACAGGCTAAGAACTCATGGTGTGGTTGTTGTCTCTTTATAATGAGTTTGAGGGCAAGCCAGGGCTGTGTAGACAGACTCTGTCTTAAAAAAAAAAAAGTGTAGACAATAGATAGATAGATAGATAGATAGATAGATAGATAGATAAGTGAAAATGTGTGTGTAGAGCTGCTGAGATGACCCACTTGGTAAGATACCTGCCACACAAGCCTGAGGACCAGAGTTCAAATTCCCTACACTCATGCAGAAAGCTTAGCAAGCATTCATAGCCTTATTGATGGGTGGAGTGACAGGCAGAGCCCCCCACAGCTCATTGGCAGTCTAGCCAATAAGTGAGCTCAAGGTTCAGTTCAGTGAGAGGCCCCATCTCAAAAGATAAAGTCCAGAGTTATTCGACACCCTAATATCTACCTGTGCGTTCACTGACAGTGATTTGGTGTCATCCTTTATCCTGCTACTCCCAGGCCTCCTGTTAATGGACAGTTTTGAGAGGCTTCTATTAGAAATCTTGGGTTGGAGAAAGCAACAGTTAAGTGCGTTTGCCTCCAAGGTCATCCTTCCTCCGAAGGATGCAGAGAGACACCAATCTATGAGCCATGTGTTCCCAACAGGAGCTAGATTTGTCACCTCCTTCATTCATGACCACTATGTACCACACTGGCTATGTACACAACTTCACCCAGGAGGACGCAGGTGAGCATTACTCCACACTCACAGTGTTTCCAATTCTAATATTCTCTGTCTAATGAGCAGGTGGTGAGAAGGTCTTGATCTAAATGACACATTTTATTTTGTAATTGTCTCCCAAATGGCACTGCACCAACCTGCCTCTGCGCTTATCTGTAAGTACGCACAATAGCCCCTCTGAGATGGTAAACCCCTGGTTTCACAGCAGGGACAGTAGTGTGTACCTGGAAATCTATTTCACAAATACACTGGGTTTCTATTGAAGCTCCCACCAGCCTTTCACCTCAAAGAATCGTCCCAATTAAATTCCCAAACAGCCAGATGTGCTGGGTGATACTGATGTCTCCGTTGGACAAACAAGTCAGTCGCTGAAGCTCAGAACGGAAAAATAAATTCTAAACCAAGGAATGTGAGCATTTTCTTTATCTTTTGTTGCTGTTGGTTGGTTGGCTGGAGTTTGGGGGTTTTATTGTTTATTGTGTTGTTGTTTTGTTGTTGCATCTGTTGTCTTATTTTTTACTGTGCGACCATAATGAGAGGGACCAGTGGGCAGGACAATTTAGAAAAATGAAAATGTGAAAAGAACAGAAGTGAAACAGCTGAGGGGAACCAGACAGGAGAGAAAAGATGAAATAATAGCCAGGTCACAACAGACATAGGCCTCCTAATCCAGGTTAAAAGGCCACCCACCAAAGTTCTCCAAAAGAAATCTTTTTTTTTTTTTTAAACTGGGATGTAACTCTAATGTTGCATATGTTTACATCACCATGTCTATTAACTTTCAGCCATTTACCTGTTACCTGCGGTGTTACCCACATTAGTAGAGCCAGAGAGTTTATTTGTATAGAAAAGGGGTGTGCTATGGCATCGAGGTCCACATTAAAATGGACAAAATGAGTATAGAAATATTTCTTCAATTTTTACTTAATTCTTTAAAACACACCATTGCTCAGGAAAGCACTGTAGAAGATGGCATGGACTTTGGTGTGTATTTAAATGACTTAATGAATATAAGCCCTGAAAACAGACATACAGGTAACAGTATACATACTAAACAGGTTATATTTAGAAATAGATGTGTGTGTGTGCATATACATATATGCATGCAATAGCAATTAGTGTTTTTAAGAGGCCATGAATTTGAAGAACGGGGAGGGGTCATGGGAAGGTATAGAGAGAGAAAAGAAAAGGGAGAAATGAAATCAAATTATAATCTCATAAATTAGAAAAAAAGAATTAACGAAAAGGATATAGCCATAGTTCTGCTGTTTTCTAGGTTTATAGCGTTTGAATACACGGTTGTACAGGGCTTTGTTGCACATATACTCATATAAAGGGACACCTACGAGCTGACTCTAACGCTGGTGGAGGAACAGAATACAGCTCTTAAAATCTGAGAAAAATAAAAAGTAAATAAAACTGGGATGTTGGGGGATGGTCTGATGCATTTTGATGTTAATTACAGCTTGCTGTCTCTGTGACCCAACATTTTTTTTTAATAAAAAGCCATCCCACCTGGGCAGGGCAGGAGATAGGTGGGGCTAGGAGAAAGAGAGGAATTCTGAAAAAAAAGAAAAAAGAAAGACCACCACCAGGAAAAAGGAGAGAGACCTGAAGGGAAGAGAGGAAGGCTACCATGGGTTAGATGGAGGAGAAGCACATGGCCAGCATGGATGGAGAATCTGGCCCAGATGAAGAACATGAACAAGTATTTGGGATTATGGATGGGAGGTAACTTGATAGAAGTTACTAGAAACAGATGGCATGAGATTGAGGCAGGGATCCCATGCCTGTTCCACTATGGGAAGTAATTTAGAAGATTGATGTCTGCCCTGCCCCAGGTTAACTAAGGCTGTTTTAAAAATATAACAAGTGTCTGTGTCTTAATTGATTGCTAGCCAGGCCTACAGATAATTTAGGTAATACAGATAATTTTAAAAACAATAGTGGAAGAAAGGATACCATCTTAACAATTGGAAATATTTCTAATTACAACCATTCACTTCCTTACTTTGGATTTTGCAATATATTTAAAGGCATGTAATGTCTTCAACTTAATTATGACAATTAAATATAGAAAATGGGCTAGAAAGATGCTAGAGTCTCCTTTTAGCCACATAAGAAATCAACCTTTAGAGGCTGGAAAGATAGCTCAGTGGTTAGGAGACCTACCCATCCAGAGAACTGGAGCCCCACCCTAGGATTTGGAGGTTGTCTTCTGGCCATTGCCAGTATCAGGAGATTAACATAGCTGCCATGGTAGTCTGTCTCAGAGAGCTGGCACACAGCCAATTGGAGCCAACATGCAAGACACAATAATGGTTTCCTGGCGTTCTAATTCATTTGAGATTAGCTCTGTTTTTAAACCTATACAAAAGATCTTACTCTTTTTAGAACAGTTTTATATTTACAGGGGAAAAAAACCACAAAGATAATACAAAGAATTCCCATATATACCAACTCAATTTCTACTCTGAACAATACCCCTCATGAGTACAGGGCTAACTGTTACCAGGGAAGACCAACAGCTGGGGTGCACATCTTTTTCAGTTGTCAGATCTATCGGAACCCATACTGCCTTTGGTTGCCAGGTCTCCTTAGGCACCTCCTGACTGAGACAATCTCTCCTGTTCTCCTAGTGTTTTAACGATTGTGACAGTTCCGAGGAGGACTGGCCAAGTAGTTCATAATCCACCCTCCAATTAGGATCTATCCGATGGTTTTCTCACAATTAGACTGAAATTATAGGTTGAAAGAAAGAAAACCACAGAGGTAAAATGCCATTTTTATCACATTACCCCAAAGACAGCTACTGTCAGTGTGACCTGTGGAGGTTAGTCTTGCCCTTTATCCACAGGCTGAGACTGTGTGTGTCAGTTTCTTTCACTCTAGTGTTTTCTGTTGTACTCCACATTTCCATGATAATCTCTTTAGAATGAAGCCACAAGGAGGCCAGGCTTTGGGGGTAAAGAGCATGCATGTGCTACCTTCTTTTTTAAAAAAAAAAAAGACACAGTAGCTATTTAAATTATTTTAAATTATTCTGCAAAGGAGATTATCACTCCTCTTCTACTTATTTATGCATTTATTCATTCATTGACTTGAATCAGTGTGGAGTCATGAAAATATATCTTATTTCATGCCACAATTCACACACACACACACACACACACACACACACACACACACACACACACACACACACTCAATCATACCAAAATTATCCTATCCTTGGCCATATATCCTTTTGACATAGCCCCAGAAATTCAGGCCTTTATTTTTGCTGTTGGCTACTTGGTTGGATAGATATATAGATGGATTGATGAATAAATGAATGAATGAATGAAATGAATGAGTGGTGGATAGAAGATAGATGGATTTGATGGATGGATGGTTGGTTGGATGATTGATTGGTAGGATCACTGGTTGGTTAGTTGGTTGTTTGGTTAGATGGCTGCTGATTAGATGATTGGTTGTTTGGATTATTGCTTTCCTTATTTTCCTCTTTCATTCACAAGACCTTCCATGTTGTGTCTTAGGTACTAATAGCACTACTTACTCAACAACCAGCTCAAGTTGAGAAGATTTGGAGTCTACAGGTCATCACAAAGCCTCCGATAAGTCTGAAAACCAGAATGTTCTCTCTCCTCTTCAGTGTCTTTTCTGTCACTTGAAATGTTCCTATGGGAAGTAGTGGATTGTCAATAAAAGAGAGTTAAGACTCACTGCCTCCACGTAGGAACCATGTGACCCTGGTTGATTTACTCAGCCTCACACTCCTCAACCACACAACTGGAATAGAGGTGGAAACTTCTACCTTAGGGTAACTTAAGATTAAATGAACCAAAGGAAGCTAAGTGTCCAGAACATTGCAAAGTCAAAAACTTTGCTTTTTCTTTTCTTTTCTTTTTTTTTTTTTTTTTTTTTTTACATCCCCTTCCTCCATATAAGGACTATCTATCTCTAGTTCAAATCTGCAGCTCCTTAGCCATCTACTAGAGACATGTTGGTGAGGCTCAATAGCTTTGAGTTAGATTGATAAATATATGAAGATTACAATGCCACCTCTCACATGTTTGTGTGAGAACATGCGCCCACACACCCACTCACATTAGCTTTCAGCAATCATGGTGTACCTTCAGGCATATGACATCCACTTACGATGAAGTGTTCCACTACTCGTTAAAAACATGGGCTCAACGAATGCTGTTGACTGACTGAAAGTGCCAATGCCAGAAAAGATGGAGAACCATTAGTTTCAATAGTTTCCACCTGTGATTTCTGAAATTGCTGCCTAATTCTACACAGGGGATCACTAAGTAAGGAAAACCAAACACTCAACTTGCACTTTTTTTTTTTTTTAAAGACATACAGACTTTACCAGGGTTCACACTGGGCTAGGTTGTTGTTTCCAACTTTTCTATTAAGGGGAACTTGGTTATGCTGATCATAAGTAAAAGTGGCAATGGTGTGTGAGCTGCCACCGAAAGGATAGCCTCCCTACAGCGCTTTGATTTCTCTCTCTTCAGGGAGACTTTCCAAAGACAGGCTCGGTGGCATGAGAAACATGACAAAGCAAAGACTGCCTAGCTACCTGCCACCAGGCTCTCCACGTGTAGGTAAATGGTACTTTATACTTCTTCCTGGATCTACCGCTTCCACAGCAGCAATGAAAGTCAAGAATCTTGGAAGATAAATCTCATAGTACAACAAAGAGGCTTCAGAGACAGTTACGAAAAGGCAGCGAGCGCTGGGTCACATGAATACAATGTGGTCCCAGTGGCCATAGCCCAGCTAGGGCAGCTTACAAAGACTTGATGTCACCTGTCAAAGTACACCCACTTCTGATGACCTCTCCCAGATCAAATGCTGCCAGCTGCACTTGGGATTGGAAGAGAACTTCCAAATGGTTGCGCTTCTTGGGAAAATGCTTGGGAAATGCTAATATGTCTCTGAATGGCCAATCAGAGGAGATGGTTGTCAGACCGGGAAAAGGATGTGTACGTCATCCAAAATCCTTTTCCTTTGAGCTAGTGTTGAAGCTACAAGCAGAGCTAAGCCGGCAAGGAAAGCCTGAGCCTAATCTGTTCTGAGCTGGCCTTTCTGGCTGCTACAGTTTGGTTTGGGAGTGCCCCACCCCCTCCTGAAGGCGTGGTCTCTAGGCTGTGGAGCTATTGATGGAGCCTGGAGGAGCCAGTGCATAGGGGAAAGGAAGGTACATCATTGAAGATGTGCCCGCGGAGGGGACATTGAGACCCAAGGCTCACCCTGCTTTGCCTTGCATCCTGGTCTCTGTGAGGCTCAACAGATCATAAATGACTATAGATTGAAATCCCAAAACCCAGATAAAACTTTCATCTTCATGAGTTGCTTATCTCTGATATTGTTGTCATACTAATGGAAAACTAGCACACTGAGAATCAGAAAGAACAGCAAGAGGGAGGAAAAAAGTGGACCCTGGGAGCTGGAGCAATGCTTGGAGCTGAAGAGTACTGCTCTCGCAAAGGACCTGAGTTCTGCTCCCGGCACCCAGGCCAGAAGGCTAACAGCAGCAATACCTATCAGCTCCAGGGGTATCGAACACCTCTGGCCTCAGCATGCACATACCCTGCACCCACACAAACATACACATAATTAAGAGTAAAATTAAATCTTTTTTTAATAGACCCAGAAAAGATGGGGGAGGTGTCTATGTTGGGGTAGGAATATATTTTTAGACTTGGAGATCATGCTGTTGCCACTTCAATTTTAAAACATCTTGAAGTCCCCCCTCCCATCTTGAAGTCCCCCCCCCCCACACACACACACCAATTAAATTAGATCTAGAGGACTGTCCTCAGACATCAGCATTTACTTAAACTTTCCAGGTTATTCCAGAATACAGACAAATTATGTCATCAGCATGTAAGGGCGAGGCAGAGGTGACAGAGAAAACCCAAGCTCCACAATGGCCTTCCCAGAGCCAGGTCTGCAGCCTCTGGAAGCAGAATTCACGGCCCTACTTACCCAAGCTCACACACGCGTGTTGGCATGCGTCTGCCTGTTTCTAATGCTGCCCAGAGGGCAAAACGTTCCTGCGAGCGATTTCTTAAGTAAGTCAACTGAGTATGCATAACTGAAAAGCTGCAGACACATCAACCAAGGCAGCCTCGTTTAAAGATGAAGAGCCCTAATGAGAATAGACTAGAATTAGTCTCCGCTCAATTTCCAAGGACAAAGAGCAACTGCCACGCAGCCGCCAGCGAGCCACAGATGCCAAAAGCTTGGCATGTGCTAGGTTCAATTGTTTCTAAGGAGAAGAGGAAATATTTATTTAGGATTAGAGGCAGCTGCTTCAATAGGACAGCTGGGGAGGGTAGAAGATATAATTAAGAAAATTGTATGAGGGAGGTCTGGAAAAAGACCAGGAGTCAGGGGAAACTAGGTAGAAGCTGTTTACATAAGGTTCTTTTGTGGGGGCAACTGAGTGTTACAAGGCTCTTAGTCATTCTACCTTCTGTAGTTTGTACAGACACCGAGGGGTTATTTCATTCTATGCCAGAGCACATTTCTGTCTTCCCTGTCTCCTGTATTAAATTAAAGGGGACTTATTTTATTCTTTTTCTGGTGTGTGTGTGTGTGTGTGTGTGTGTGTGTGTGTGTGTGTGTGTGTGTGTGTGTGTGTGTGGTCTCGCACATGTGTGTATGCCTGTTCTTATGGTGTGCCTACCATGTGTATGTCTGCAAGCACATGTGGGTGTCTTCCTTGATACTTCTCCATCTTCTAAATTGAGGTAGGGTCCCTCGTTAAACCAAGAACACTAGTTCAGCTATTCTAGGTAGTCGTTGGGTTCATGGATACCCTGTCTCTGCCTCCCACATGCTGGGCCACTGCATCAACATGACATTTAAAAAAAAAATTAAAGTACCTTATAAAATGTGAGGTTCAACATTTATTTTCTTAAAATCAGAGCACTGGATAATTTCAAGAACAGTTACTTGGCTAATAGATAATATGTGTCTAAATAGAATATATGCAGAACTGGTAGATTACAACACATTACGCTTTCTTTTTTTTCTGGCTTTTGAGACAGGTTCTTCCTGTATCACTTGGGCTGGCCTCTAACTCAGAGCCCTCCTACCCCAGGCTCCCGAGTGCTGGGTCCAGGAATATCTACCCCACATGGCATTTTATATGGGTACTAAGGTCCAGACTGTGGTCCTCAGGCTTTCCGCACGTGTTTTTTCCTGCTGCATCATTGTCTCCGTCCTCATTTAATCCATTTTTAGTGGAATTGGGTTTATAGACAGTGAGCAGTGGTGTTAGTGGTTTGGAGTTATGGTGGCTCCAGTTCTTTCCAGAAAGATTTGTTTCTGACTACAGTTTCCTCACCCACCCTTTCAAGACAGAAGAAACGGAGCAGCCGTTAGAGAAGCTCGCCTGGAAAGTGCTGTCTCTGAGGTATGGGTGGCCTTTCAAAAGACACCACAGTTTTTAAAGGACCTGTGAGAAAAGTAGCCTAGTGCAGTCAAGTGGCTTCTGCAGAGATACTCACAAGCTAGGGCCAGCCAGACCTGCAACCGGAACCCAGATCTGTGACGTTCAGGCTCCCCTCTGTCCTCTGCCTGGGCTATAACGTTCCATGACGGCCATTCTGAAAATCTGTTCCTAAAGCAGTCCCTCACTATGTACTAAGTTATCTAACATTAAAAGTGACTCTGTTGTCCTTGCTTCTTTGCTAGTCATTATCCAAGTGAGCTACCACAGGCATGAGAGACTCCAGTTCCCGTCACAGACATCTAGCCACAGAGAGATTATCTAAATTCAAATATGATGTGACGTCAAATCTGTCATTCCATCCCTCAGGTGCCACAGCCATGCTCAAATGTTCAAGACTTGTGGCAACTGGGTGCTGCCATATAAGACAGCGCAAACAGAGGATGCCCCTGTGATGACGCCCCTGCGATGCCAAAAGCTGCCACCAGAGGCATGACTAGTAACAAAAGCAATCGTAGCCTTCTAACGTGAGGAGGCATGACCCTCCCACCTGCTTTGCCACTGATCTCTCAGTGAGATTTATTCAAACATTCAGATGTTAATTTATTCAAATCATCAAACTCCAATAAACTTAAATTTTAGTCTCATGTTGTATCTTACTCAATGAAAATCCATACTTCATTATGAAAAGGCCAAAAATTTTGACTAGCATTTGGGTGCTGGGGTGATGGCTCAGGAGTGAAGAGCACTGGCTGCTCTTCCAGAGGACCTGGTTCTGGTTTCCAGCATCCACATAGCAGCCCTCCATCATCTGTAACTCCAGGACCAGTGGATCCAACGCCCTCTTCTGACCCCAGGTTTACCCATGGTACCTATACATACATTTAGGCAAGACACTCATAAATAGAATAGCAGGTAAATAAACCCTTTAAGAAAGTTAGCAAGTGTTTGCAGCCTCCAGGAAACTGGAGGACTGTTCCTCCTTGTCAGTGTCAGGCAATTCATCAGACCAAAGTCACAAGTTTCTAAAGCCATTGGTGTAGTTCAGAGCAAAGGCGTTTCTCATTGTAGATTTTCAGCTAGAAGAAGTGACTATCTGAAGTCGCTCGACTTCTTCCTAAGTTAGCCTTGGTTACTTGGTCGTCAGTATGCCCCCTTCTCCTCCTTCCCCTGTCAATGCCCCCACTCTGCTCCACATCTATGCCTGTCCTTCTCCATGCCTTTCCCAGATGGTTCTATTTGCGACCCATTTGATTTAACCAGGGCCAACTGGATGACCCCTGGATTGGCATTATCTTTCAGAGCCCAGTTGGGTCACTGTTGGTACACAACTGAAGGAAATGACTGCCCTCTCCCCATATCTCTCCATGGGAAATAGTTCAGCAGTGGGGTGTAGGGCTCCCTGAGTCTCTTGCATCATTGTTTGGCTGTTGCCAATATGTTTAAATTTCTCCCGTGAGCCAGGTTTTAAGTGTAGCTGGATGCTTTATGTTTTAGTGCTCTTAATCCTCTCAACAGCTCTGTCTACATTTTATAGGTTAGGGAACAGGGAACGGGCTACAGAGGATAAACTTTCTTGCCCATTATAGGGTTGGCCAACTACCCTGGTTTTCAAAGGACAGAGGAGCTTTTCCAGGGTGCAGGAACTTTAGTGTTATGAACGGGAACATCCTGGGTGAACTGAGATAACAATCATGGCGGGGGGTGGGGGTTTACACAAAAAAATCTCAGAACCAAAAGCCAACTGAAGTCATTCTTGCCCCAAAGTTCAAGTGTGGATACACTTCAGGGAAAAAAAACACACACACACATGCTGTTATGTAATAAAAATCCCCTCTGCCTGTATATCTCATTGTGACCTTATTTCTCTCCTCTGTTTCTACTTATCATTGGATCACAAATCCAGCTTGAAGATTTAGAGTCTATGTGATCCGATTTTCTGTTTCTGTTCATTCCCAGCTTTCTTCTTACATAAATTAAGCTTTGTGCTGACATCCCTGTGATTAGAAGAATCCCACGGGGCTTCAGGAGGTTGTTTACTGGCTTGGCAAGGTTTTATTTACTGGTTCGGCACCCACTCTGACCCAATCCAACCGCTCTGACTCATTCCCTCACATTTGGTGTGTTTCCTTTCAAAGACTCAGGTGAGTGCTTTTCCCAGATCAGCACTTGGTGGTCTCTGCCTGCTCTGTGTGCAGGATCGAGAGAGGTGGCAACAGTACTCACTACACAAACACCGTCAGCATTCCCTGACAATTGAAGAAAAAGCAAGTGTGCAAATGCCCCTCCACAGCCAGAGATTCCGAATGGCAGAGAGCAGAGCAATCCTCTGGATTTTCACAAGCCCTGTAGACAACAACTGAGTTAGAGAAGCCCTGGGCTGTGCGAGATCCCTAGACATCCCTAAGCATTCTAGTTCCTGGGAAAAGAAGCTGGAGTGAATGGCTGCAGCATATGCCATGCATGTATAGAGCCTCTCTTCACTCCCAACACTAAACAAATAAATAGCATAATATAATGAGAAGATTTGGTTCATCACTGAAAAGCAAAGCCTTCCAAAGCCTGATGAACAGCCCACACTAGAATCAATGCACTGGGCTAGATGTGTGGTCCACACCCTTAATCCCAGCACTTGAGAGGCAGAGGCAGCTGGATCTCTGTGAATTTGAGGCCAGCCTGGTCTGCAGAGCAAGTTTCAGGGCAGCCAGAGCACAGAGAAACCTTGTCTCAAAAATCCAGAAGAAGAGGGAGAAGAAGGAAGAGGATGAATAGGAGGAGAAGGATAGAAGGATGGAAGGAAGGAAGGAAGGATGGAAGGAAGGAAGGATGGAAGGATGGAAGGAAGGAAGAAAAAGAATCAATTCAATGCAGTAAGGACAAGAGAAGCACTTTCTAGAAAATTTACAGCAATTCTGACCTGTTGAAACAATGCAAAGATGCAAAGACATGAAGAGTGATTCCTACCAAGTTGTCCAAATATGTTCCTTTTGAAACAATGCGAAGCATAGAAACCGAGAGCAAAGGATAATTATTCTTGAAATTATAAGTGAAACAAAATCTCAGGGTGGAAAGATGGGTCATGAGTAAGAGCATGCTCTGGTCTTTCAGAGGATCCAAGTTCAATTCCCAGGACCCACAGCAGGTGGCTCCAGGGACTATCTTCTTCTAGCCTCCAAGGGAACATGCACACATGTCGCATGCACTGACAAAGTCAAATGCACATAAATAAATCCTTTGTAATAATTTAAATCTTATTGGGTATACAAACCACATTTAAAGAGAGGCCCTATGTGGCATACCTCACATGGACAGATGCTGGGCATGGGGCCTCTCCTTAAGGGTGGCCAATACGAAACAAACTCAATGGCATTTTTGGAGGGGTTTTGTCTCATAATGCTCTGTCTGGGTTTTATTTTGTTTTGTTTTGTTTAACCTTACAGGTCTTTTCCTTGTATGTTACAGTTTCTGGTTAAAGTGTTTTCATAGGATTAGTGTCTAATGGAATCCCCCCCTCTCTCCCCCCTCAGTGTGTGTGTGTGTGCGTGTGTGTGTGTGTGCCTGTGTGTGCACACGCGTGCGCCCATGTGTGTATAGTAGCACTGGCACATCTGTTGGGTTTCTTGTGCTTTTTCTTCAGCTCAGTTTTTTGCTTAGTTTGTTTGTTTTTAGTTTTCTGACGGGAGAAAAAAAGGGTGTAGATTTGGGTGGGTAGGTGGGTGGGAATGTAGGGGGTTGAGTCTGGAATGAGTTGAGGGAGAGGAAACTGTGATCAGAATATAGTATGTAAAAATCCATTTTCAATAAAAACTAAAATTATAAAAATAAAATTGTATAAAATCTTAAATCTTAAAAAAAAAATCAACATTCATTCCCTAACTGGTAAATACCACCCAAATGAAAACTTGTATTCATAACCACTTTCATCATTTTCCACAAATGATGGAACCAGCATCATCAGAGGCAGGAGGATGCTCTCCTCCTAAGGTCACGGTAGATGACAAGGATAAGTTGGCAATCAAAGGAATGACTTTTGGATGTCTGTTCTCCATTACTCTAATTACAGAATGTGATGATTGTCCATTTGGTACTAACATTTCTACAACTCTGTGATTTGTGGCCAAATATTAAAGTTTTCCTTGATGGTGTGGTGATTTTAAGCAAGGCCAAATGATCAGAGATAAAGGGGAAGGGTTGAACTAGGGCGTTTTTACAGTACTTGGAGCACATCTCTCCTTGGCAGCCATGAGTGATGGTGTAACAGTGGTGTGACAGCCCATAGCTATGATTTTAAGCCCAACCATTTTGACAAAATTTGACTGAATTAATAACTGGCCAATTCATTCAGCGCTTCAATTTGCTTAAAGTTACATTTGATGGAAATAAAATTAATAACATCAGTTCTACCAACTTGTTTGTTTGTTTGTTTGTTTTTAACTGAAAGGACAATGTGCTTCTTATCATAGCTTGAGAGATGATGCAAATATCACCAAAATTAAATTCTCCCCCTTAGGAAGCATGAATAGCTTTTGTGGATAGTCACATGCATCCAGCAAGTGAGGGTCCCAGGGTCCACTCTAAAGACAAGGTACAAGGGCTCCCAGGCTGTTTTAGCCAATGATCTTTAGCTAATTATCTTAAAAGAGAACATTAGTGTTTACATTGTCATTACATTGTGTGTGTGTGAGTGTGTGTGTGCATGTGTTTATCTGTGTGTGTGAGTGTGTGTGTGAGTGTGTGTGTGTGTCTCTGTGTGTGTGTGTATATGTGTGTGTGTGTGTGAGTGTGTGTGATGCCAGTACGTACCATAGCTCACATGTGGAAGTCAGGGGACAGCTTATGGGAGTATGGGAGTCAGTTTTCCTCTCCCACCATATGGGTCCCAGGGGTCAAACTCAGGTCATCAAGCTTGAGGAGAGTTCCTTTACCCACTGATCCATCTTGTCAGCCCTGAAGACAAAACTCTTGATTGTAAAACCGAGGCAGCAGGCAAAATGAGCTGGGCAGACTACGTTAATCGCTTCCGTGTGAATTTTCACTGTGGAAAAAAACCCAAACAACCAACTGAGGTGTTCAACCTATGGGATAGAAAGACTTGTTTTAGTTCAAAGCAGCAGGCCATGAACTATTCATCCTGTTGCTTTTTACTTGAGGCCGGGACATCATATTAAGAACAGGTACAAACCAATCGTGGCAGCTAGAAAGCAAAAGGGAAAGATAGGGAAAATCTCATCTTTAGTGACCTAACATCCTCCTACTAGACTCTACTTCTTTAAGATTTCCACTGCCTTCCAACAGAACCCTGCAGGGGTGGGGGGCAAAAGACATGGCCCTTAACACTTGTGCCTCTAGGAAACACCCCAGGTTCAAGCAATAGCACCAGCCATGAAAACAGGCATGGCCTGGATATCTATGATCAGAGAAAGGTGACAAAAAGCCGTGCAGAGTGAAGTAGGACGTTCCTACAGATAGAATAGCACCCTGTCTGGGTCCGCGAGGGTCTCGCATCTTACAAGCTCACATTTCATAGGCAGGAGAAGGACTTAGAAGCATGCCTTGGGAATGCTCTGCTTCTTGGATGACTTTGCTTCGCCTCAACCACAAAGACTATTATATTTTAAAGTGGAATGATTTTAGTCTTTGTTAGCTCCATAGGATTTAGAACCCCTGTGGAAATATATCCCTGGACACCTGGATATGTCTGGGAGGCTGTTTACAGAATGGTTTAACTAAAGAGAGAAGGCCCACCCTGGAACACAGGTGGCATCATGCCATGGGCTGGGATCCTAGGCCAAATAAAAAGGACGTAGCAAGCAAAGTAGCAACATTTCTCTCTCTGGGCCTCCTAAGGACTTAGTGTCAACAGCTTCCTTACACTCCTGTCCCATGCATTCCCACTGTGATGCATTGTGTCCCCTAAAGCGGTAAGACAAAATAAATCCTTCTCCCTTCAGGTGCTTCTTGTTCAATAGTTGGTCACAACAATGATAAAAAGTAACTAATACAAGCAGTGTGCATCTACCTGTGCGAAGGCTACCCATGCTCTTGCCCAGTGTTTCCCAAAGACTACAATGTATACTAGAAGATGAAAGAATTTTAAAGCCATAGCATTTAATACCCTGAACTCCAGATAAGCACTAAGAAGGATGAAGCCTCCTCCGTGCACCTTCGTCTCCTCCCTTGAATCCTTCCGTACAACACAGCGAGCCTCACATGCACGCTGACATATTCAGCAACCCATAACTCTGAGCACTGAAAGCCAGACTCCTCAGCTCACTCCCATACCTAGGCTGAATACACAGCAGCTTCCCAGCCCACCAGGATGGCAAGCAAGGAGCTGTGGGGTGTCGGCAACAGCAGTTAATGTCTACAGTGGGAGGGTCTGCGAAGTTGTGTCCCTTTGACTCCATGGAGAGGATTTTCTATGAATGGAGTACAGATGGGAGAGGCAGCCCAAGCTAAGGCCTCTAAACAGCCCAGTCTTTCCCCAACAAATACTCTTCTGGCCTTCTTGAGGCAGGGTTGTTCATCCCTTCTAGTGTTCAGGAAAGACTTAAAAGAGCTGCAAACAGCTCTGATGTAGACCTAAAGAAGGTTGTGGAAAATGTGGTGAACTGAAATCTGAGTCCTTTGCAGAAGAAGCAGATCCAGGCCTGGGGAGTCTGGGCTCAGCACTGCTGGGCTTTTCAATTAAAAAAGAAAAGGAAAGAAGATCCAGAAATCTAAAATGCTGTACAATCCCCTCACCCTTAAATGCTGGCAACTAACTCAAAATTTAACTTCAAGTCTTTGAGAAGAAGAAGCCACTTCAGCTAGTGGGTTTCAGCCTATGAGCTGCCCGTTTAAAACCTATGAAAAAGGCCTTCTTAGGCTGTGGCTGGCTTCCTTGAGCATCCAGCTGTCTGGAAGAACAGAGAGTCTCTCTCTTGTTGCTCGGCTACGTATCTTACTGTGTGGCTAGGTCATGTTTCCTCAAGTATCTGCTCTTGGACACTACTTAGCCAAAATGCCTTCAGCTACTTCTGCTGCGGCTTCTCCACTCCAGAGAGCCCTTTCTTGTCTGTTTTAGGACCAGTCAAACACAATAGACAAAGGGCTTCAGCGATAACAGCTTGTCTTACCAGCCATCATTTAGGTGAGTTTTGTGTGGGAGGGTCCAGCCAAGGAAGTGATGGCTCAGTCACCAGGCTTGACACACAGGATCCACAATCACAGGCAGTGTACAGAGGCTAAAACTGCGTACAGAGGTGTCTTGATTCGCTAGAGTGTGGACTGGGGCATGTGGATAACTGACTGTCGTAACAGCAGATGGAACACAGCGGCCATGCCACGGTTGAGGCGGGGCTCCATGCCTCATCCTGACCTGCCTGGGACTGATTAGCCGCGGTGTGGCTCCATGCAGTCTTTAATTGATTGATTTGAGTTTGTGGTCAGAAAACGACTGTAGGCTCCGGCTTATCTATAATTATCAGTAATCAGAACCAGACTGCTCTCTCCTTAATAGGGCAGGGCTCCTCCAGCCTGCTTGACTTATCTACTTTTCAGACTCTGCTAACCACTGCCTAATAGCTTTCGGTGCCTTAATGTGATACCTGGTGATCATGGGGAAAGAGACACTAGGGGAACAGATATACAGGGTAACCGAGACCGCTGCTCCTTCCTTCGTTTACTGTGTGACTACTTGGAGTTCAAGATGGTTTCAAATGCCTCTTGTTCACAACTTAGCTAGTTTGTTACAGACAGAAGCCAGTGAAAGATTAGAATAAGAA
The DNA here is from genome assembly GCF_903995435.1 of Acomys russatus. Classification (NCBI taxonomy): domain Eukaryota; kingdom Metazoa; phylum Chordata; class Mammalia; order Rodentia; family Muridae; genus Acomys; species Acomys russatus. Next base: position 79,906,627 of record NC_067142.1, on the reverse strand, counting down.
TTCCTGTAACTCAAAGCCCAAACCTCTTTTTTAACCTAAGAAGAAGAGGGGGAGGTTGGGGGAGAAGAGGGAAGGAGGGAGGGAGGGAGGGAAGGAAGGAAGGAAGGAGAAATGGAAGCGTGGATGAGAAAGGAAGGAAAGAAACGATCCGGACACTAATTACACAGCTTGTAAGTCAGAGCATCCTCACTGGGGGTAAGATACTTCTTTTGGACCAACAAACTAGACCACCCAAATCAGAAACCAGGAAGTTACTGAAGACCCTTTCTCCCCTGTCAGCCCCTTATCTCTCACCACATCCAGAAATCAACCATATTGGTTCTATCTTTTAGATGCTGAGGCTTAGGAAGAAAGGTCTTAGAGCCACTGAATCCTGGGTTCAAACCCCCTTCCCATCATGTATGAGCTGAGAGAACAAGTTATTCTTTCTATTGTGTCTTATTTTTCTCAACTATTTGTATATGAGAAAATGTAGGTGTGATTGTGTGTGTGTGTGTGATTGTGTGTGTACCTGTACATTGTGTGAATGTCAGAGGAAAGCCTTGGATAGCATTTCTCAGTCATCACCTTATTTTTAAGACAGACACTGAGGCTCACTTGGGCTATGCTGGACAGCCAAAAAGCCAGGGGGCCCTGCCTATCTCCGTCTCCCCAGATGGGGCTATAAACATATACCACCTCAAAAAGACTGATCTCAGGGTCCTCATAGTAGCCCAGCAAGTACTGTCTCCACAGCCGGCCACTTTCCTGAGATGTAATAGAGAGTTACAGCACAAGAGCGTGAACTAACAGTCAAGTGATAACAGAACGAATATCAAACACTGCGCTTGCCATGTGTACGCTTAGAGATATACCGATGTGTGACTACTGCTTTGGTGTCTCAGCCCTACTAAAACAGTCAAGGTATGGGATAATGAGCTTCATATACAGGAAAAGGAAGGATGCACTGACAGGTAGGCAGGGTGGATGAGGAAGGAGGCAAAGGAAAAGAGGAAACAGGGGCAAAAAGGGGGAGGTGCTGTGAGAAATTTCCTGTGTCTCTGTGCTGCCCTATGTGGCTAGGGCCAGCCATTCAGAGATGGTATCTGTGCCACCAACACCACTTTCTGATTCTACAGAGGGGTGGACACTGAGCACCACGCCCCTCTGTCATGCAGTGACAGCGAGCCTTCAGCTAGGGTCCCTTTCACTTCTGAGCACTCACTGTGTTTTGTCACTTTGATCCCAAGTATGGTTCTTCTAGAATTCTGTCCAAAATCTTCAAAAATAGGTCCTTGGCAGGGCCTGATACTACAATGGCCCCAGAGTAATGGATTCTTAACACCGTTTTAGGAATGAGCAAGCCTGGTCTCAAAAGAATTAAAAGATAAATAAATAAAAATTAAAAAGCAAGCAAACAAAGAAAAACCCCACTCTAAGTCTCCAGTCCAGATGGGGTCCTCTGACCTGAAGTCTGGTCCAGTGTTTAACTGCTTCCAGAAGTCTCCTAACCTCTTTCTGAAAGATTTGCAAAGACAGGTGCTGCATCTTCTAGACTATTCCCACCCAGTCCCCCCAGCAGTAGTAAAGCAAGACTCAGGTCTCCCCTGTGCCAGCTGAGCGAGCTACACCCTCAGCCCTGCTGCTTTCTCTCCTTCCCCAGTAATAAGGAAGAAATGCTGGGGTGTCATCTGAGGAATGCTAGGATTCCTTCTACTGTCCTAATCTCATCAAGAAGACAGCACACAAGAGGGCTGGGGACACCTCTGGTCCATTGGTGCTACAGGGTCACTTTAAAAAATATATTTTTATTAGTTCAATCATATTACATCTCAATAGTTATCCCATCCCTTGTATCCTCCCATCCATCCCTCCCTCCCACTTTGCCCCTACTTCTCCCTCTCCTATGACTGTGACTGAGGGGGACCTCCTCCCCCTGTATATGCTCATGTGGAATCAAGTCTCTTCTTGGTAGCCTGCTATCCTTCCTCTGAGTGCCATATTTGACTACAGGGTCACTTTTAAAATGGCACTTGAGAGTTGGGCTAAGCAGATGAAGAAGGCAACATGAATTATGGGGTGGAACTGAGCCAAGGATCAGATATACACTGAAACTCTGGTGCTCCTGTCATTCATAAACACATGTTCCTCAGTGAACCGGAATCCGTGAAAAGCCAGGGATGTCATAATCAGCAGAGTGCTCTCCACCCACCCTCCTGTAGCTCTCATTCATACCAGAAACAACAGAAACTGATAAACAGAGAAAAAGCTGGAAAACCAATGTCAGATATTAGCAAGTACTATGCAGGAGAAGTAATTAATACTTTGAGTTACCATACAAAATAATGGGTGCCATTATGACATTTTCATCTACAAATATTCTTGTGCCATGATCACACACATACACACACACACACACACACACACACACACACACACACACACACACATCCTCTTCTCTTGCTGATCATCTGCCTCTATCCAAATAGCACCACTCATGTCCCCATGGGGAAGGGACTGGTTTTGTATTCAGTGACCAGGGAAGAGGTAGCATCTAGGCTGAGCTAGAGTAAGAGATAGATCACAGGCAGACAAAGCAGGGTAGGAGCAAAGGTCCTGAGGCAGGAATTCATCAACTGGTGTCAGGAAACGGCTACACTAAAGCCAGGAGTGAGTAACAAGACAGTGGCAGAAATCCAGGCAGTTGAGGAAACAAAAATAGGAGGGAAGAAGCCAACCACAAGGAGCCTTACCGGCCAGGGTAACTATTTTAGACTCTGCTCTGAGGATAATCTCAGCACAGTATTTAAGACAAAGGACATGATGTTCCTTGCTGTGGCTGTTCTGGGAGGGCCAAGGCAGAGGCAACTGTTAAGGAGATGAGGGTGGCTGTGACAGAGCTGAGTGGTGCTGATGAGGGTGTCAACGGCAGGCCATTTTTCAAAGGCACACTCATTAGTGGCTGGACTGCTCCAGCGGGGAGACTCCGCCTCTTATCTAGCCATGTCTGTAATTAGAAACAGGAAGATAACAAGAGAGGACTCGGGAACCCCTAGTGTGGCTGTACCTGCTGTGGGGTCCTTCTGCTTCTTAGAACAGAGTCTTCCCCACCCACCCCCCCTTGTTACTGAGCCTACTGCATACACTGTCACAGACCATGATGTAGCAAAAGCAATTCTGAGCCTGCGGCGAGAACTCTTACCCTCATGTGCCCGTCCTTAAGGTTTTTTAAATGACTATTTTAAATATGTCCTCCAGCTCACACATTCATGCTAGAGCCTCCCCAGCCAGAGAGCAGCAGACAATGTGGCCACCAAGCTCAAAGGACATCAGACAGAGTATGCTTTGTAGAATAACACATGGACACATTTGTGAAAATACCTTACTGTGGTCGTGACTCAGGCATGATCCTGCTGCATATTTTAATTTCCCTTGTGCACCTCCACATTTTCCAGATCGACGCAAACAAGAAGAAACTTCCTGAGCTCAGATCCCTGTATCTGTTTAACAAGGATGATTTAAAGATCAGATGTAAAAAATTGAAACTGTGTGTGTGTGTGTGTGTGTGTGTGTGTGTGTGTGTGTGTGTGTGTGTACACACCTGTACGCAGACAGAGGCTAAAGGAGAAGCTTTCATCTTTGTTCCTTGGAGACACAATCACTCTCTGAACATGGAGCTCATGTGTTTGAACTGGCAACCAAAACACCCTTGCTTGTGCTTTCCCTGACCACCACTATTGCAGGCATATATGAGATATTTGTGCTCACCATAATCACTACCATTACAGGCGTGCATGACATGTCTGTGCCCACGCCATCACCACCATTACAGGCATGCATGAGAAAAATGCCCAGCTAGGTCTTCTTGCCCGTACAGCAAGCACTCTTACTGAAACATCTCTCCAGTCTGCAAGTTCATTTATTACTTATGTTCTGCACAACAATAACAACAGACCCACAAGACCAAACCATGGTGACACAGGCTGGATATGACCTGTGCAAAATGCTGGAAGCCAGGAACAGTCGAGACTTCAGATGTTTTCAGATTTGATAAATTTACACATACAAAAAAATTATCATTTATGGTTTGTATATGCCTGGAGTGCACACCCTAGAGGCATGTTACGGTATTCTCAGTGTCAGTGTCTTTCTTCTCCAGCCCTCTGAGGTTCTGGGGAAGCTAGTGTGATGGGCCCACTGCATGGAGGAGTGGGAGAATCTGACCAGGCTGGGCGTGAGCACACCTTTAAGCCTTTCTGCCCACTGTGTCTCTCAAGGGGGCAGTGGGGGAGAGGGAGTTCAGGCTTGGGGAAGTGCAAAGGCATCCAAAATCACAAGCCAGGAAGAGATAGCCCAAAACAAAAACAAAAACAAAGAAAACAAAACAAAAAACCAAAGATAGAAGCTTTAATAAGCATCCTAAGTTCCATACTTTGGGTGTAGAAGAGTCAGAGCTAAGCCTAAAGATTAAAGGGACCGACGGGGAAGTGGGTGAAGGGAAGAAAGGACAAGGAAACCGTGCCAAAGGGACGAAAGAAAAAAATATAAAAGGAGTCTCCCCACTTGGGGATACCAGGGATTTAAGCCCTGGGTTGTAAAAGAAAGGATGGGTAGTTTCAGGATATGTCTCCTGTTTACAGTAAATGTCCGGCAAGCCCATCTGTGGAACAGGAATAGACCCTTGTTAATCGCAGCAGCTTATCATGGCAGAATGAGGTCAGTGATGCCTTTTACCAAACAGAATTTACGCCCACTGGAGACAGAAGGGAGTCACTCCTTATTCCACACGCATAGGCAGACCGGTTTTCCAGAAAGGAGTGGACTCGGACCTTTGACCAGCAATGACCTATACTCAATTCATTTGTGTTTTGACACATATCTAGCATATGAGGTCACGAGTGAATTCCACTCCTGATATCATGTTGATGCTCAAACAATTTTGGAGTTTGAGGCATATTGGACTTTGAGCTTGGTGACTGTGGATCCACTTAAGAGTTGTGGCTTATTTGACAGCCTACAGACTGGGAAAAGATCTTCACCAACCCTTCATCTGACAAAGGTTTAATATCCAAAATATATAAAGAACTCAAGAAATTAAACACCAGAAAACCAAACAACCCAATTGAGAAATGGGGCTTGGAACTTAACAGAGAATTCTCAACAGAGGAATATCAAATGGCCGAGAAACACTTAAAGAAATGCTCGTCCTCATTAGTCATCAGAGAAATGCAAATCAAAACGACACTGAGATTCCATCTTACACCCATCAGAATGTCTAAGATCAAAAACTCAAATGACACCACATGTTGGCGAGGATGTGGAGAGAGAGGAACACTCCTTCATTGCTGGTGGGAATGCAAACAAGTACAACCACTTTGGAAAGCTATCTGGCGCTTTCTCAGAAAAAATGGGAATAGGGCTTCCTCAAGACCCAGCCATCCCACTCCTTGGAATATACCCAGAAAATGCCCTACCACACAACAGAGACATATGCTCAACCATGTTCATAGCTACTTTATACATAATAGCCAGAACATGGAAACAGCCTAAGTGTCCCTCAGTAGAAGAATGGACTAAGAAACTGTGGTACATTTACACTATGGAATACTACTCAGCTATTAAAAACAAAGAATTCCCGAAATTTGTGGACAAATGGATTGATCTAGAAATTATCATAATGAGTGAGTTCACCCAGAAGCAAAAAGAGACAAACGGTATATACTCACTTATATCAAAACACTAGTCCAAGGGATACGTACCATGAAAATCTTTACTTACCAAGAAAGTGGGTCAGAGGAGAGGACATCCTATTGAGACTTTAGGCAAGAGTAACATGGAAGAATAGGGAAATAGTAGGACCCACAGGGTCCTAGAAACCTACAAGAAGAACTTTATGACAGGCAGATCTGGGTCCTGGGGTCCTCCTCAAACTAAGGCACCAGCCAAGGAGAATATAGGCATTATACTTCAAACCTCTACCAAGACCTAGCAGACGAACATGATATTCTCCACCGTTGAGTGGAGAGTGAGATCTGACTCTCACACGAACTCTGGTGCTCCTTTTCTGACCACGTCCCCTGGATGGGGAGGCCTGGCGGCACTCAGAGGAAGGATAGCAAGTTACCAAGAAGAGACTCGATATTCTAAGAGCATATATAGGGGGAGGAGGTCTACCTCAATCATAGACATAGGGGAGGGGAGAAGGGGGGAAGTGGGAGGGAAGGAAGAATGGGAGGAAACAGGGGAAGGTCTAACAATTGAGATGTAATGTGAATAAAATAATAAAATGGAAAAAAAGAGTTGTGGCTTATTATAGAATAGGGTACAACATACTAATAACATCCAAGCAGTGGCTGTCAGAGAGCAAGGGAAAAGATCCTTCCCTGTGGAGGTGACTGCTTTCTAAAAAATGAACAGAGGCCCTCCTAGTTCACACAGGCCAGTCAGGCCAGGAGCCGTTCTCTTGAAAGATGCTCACTATTCACATGGGAGCTCATCCCTCTTTACCTTGGGCCCGATACCTTTGAGCTGGTTCACATGGCCATTCACATGGCTGAGCAACCCCTCTTAAAGCCTTTTATACTTCTGTATTGTCCTGGTTACAGTGTTTTCCTTTCATTTCCTTTTAATTCTAAGTAGCAGTGGGTTGCATGGACACACCAAAATTAACTTAATTCACTCATCTGTAGTTAACTCTGGGCTCTTTCTAGTTCTCTAAAGTCACAAACAGAGCTGCTACAGCCATTCTCATCTATGCCATTGTGGGATGTGTGCTTGCATTTCTCTCGGGGAGATGCTGAAAGGCTGGAAGCCAATCGATACGGTGGATCTGCATTTAACTTTTAAGGGACTGGCAAATGGTTTCCCAGTTTGTGAACTCCGATTATTCTATGTCTCTGCTAATAATTACTGTGGGCAATGGTTTCTGATCGTTTGAGACCAGATCTCACTACGGAGACCAGATCTCACTACGGAGCCTAGGTTGGTCTGGAACTCACTTTTTAGCTTAGGTTTGCCTCCAAACTTCCAGTCTACCTGTTTCAGCCTGTATGGGTAGAGGTTATAGACTGTAATCCATTATGCCCAATTCTGTGCTTTTTCTTTCTTTCTTTCTTTCTTTCTTTCTTTTTTGGGGGGAGGGTGTCATTTTTAATGTGACAAAATAAAATATACTAATATAAAGCAAAATCAAAAAAAAATTTGAGACTGTATGAGACATCCCCATAGAAGGGGAAAGTCCCAACAGAAGGCACAAGAACCAGAGAGCCACTCATTCACACACTCAGGGATCCCATAAAAACACTAAGCTGAAATTTATAATGCATCTACAGAGAGCTTGGTGCAGACCTATGTGGGCCCTGTGCTTACTGCTTCAGTCTCTGTGAGTTCACATGAGCCTTGCTCAGTTGATCCAGAGGGCCTTGTTCTCTGGGTGCCCTCCATCCTCTTTGGCTTTTATAGCCCTTTGGCCTTCTTTTCTTCAAAAGTTCTCTGAACTCTGAGGGGAGGAATGTGGCTGACACTTCCAAATTAGAGCTGTGTGTTCCAAGGACTTTGGTGGAGTCTTCGCCCTTATGCTCTAATGTCCTTGGTGCAGGAAGATACCCTGCAGGCTACCAAAAGATAAGCATAAACGCCACCCAGACACAAAACCTTTGACCTATAATCTGTCCCCCTGAAATATATGCTTTAGCAACAGTGTTGTAGAACTTGTAAGAGTAGCCAACCAGTGTCTGATTTGACTTAAGGTCCACTCTATGAGGCAAAACACCCAAGACTGCCTGGGAGACCAAGAACAAAAGACTCAGTAGCCCAGAGACCTAGGGTAAAACCAAATGCTATTTGTGTGTGTGTGTGTGTGTGTGTGTGTGTGTGTGTGTGTGTGTGTCTATCTCCTAATGATATTCTGCCATACTCACAGATCAGTGCCTTATTCCATCATCATCAGAGAAGCTTCCTCCTACAGCACATGGGCATAGAAGCAGAGACCCACAGCCAGACATTGTCATTAACAGCCAATTTGTCACAACCTACAAGCTCTTGGGAAGAGAGTCTTAATGAGGAATTATCTAGCTCTATATAGCCTGTAGGTGTTCACATTTGTGAGGGAATGTCATGACTATTAATTGATGTAGGACACCATAGGTGTCATCAGCCCCTAGGCTGCCTTCTGAACTGTATAAGAGTGAAGTAAGCTATCTAGCAAGCAAGGAATGATCGTGGGCTTATTTCTCTCTGCTCTTGACATCGGACATGATATGATAAGTTTCCACCATCTTGCCCTTCCTGCTATCAGGGAATGTAACCTTTAACTGGAAGCTGGATAAACCTTTCTGTGTTTCCAGTGATTTGTGTCAGGATATTTTATCAAAGCAACAGAAATGAAACTAAAACACTTGTCTGTCTCCAATTTGAATTAGAGATGTCAGAACTTGAAGACCTTATCATCACTAGGCCTTTTCCACTCCTTGCATCGCCACCAAGGACACACTTCAGTGCTTTGGTTCTAAGCCCTGGGACTGGATTTCTTTTGCTCACTCATCTTCACATTCATATCCAGGCAGACCTCAGATATTTCCAAGTCTCTTTTGAAAATTAAGCATAGCTTTTTCCTCCAACAGCAACCCCATCAGATTGTAGAGTTGATTCCTAGACTCCCAAAACAGACTTTCAATCTGTTTTATATTTCAGCCTCTTGCACTTCCATGACTTCCAACAAAACAAGAATCATATTTCTTGGCCACCATCTTTAATCATGTTAATCCCTTTCTCAGAATACTGTGTGTGCTAAAAAAAGAAAAGTCTGAAACTTTCACATTCTTTACTGTGATTAATCACACAAAAGCCCCATAGCTTTACAGAGCACTGGCATAAGCAGGACATCCAACAACTGGACTGACATAGAGTCAAGTGTTCTATATGTCTATATGTTCAACACCAATGAGAAAAAGGAGTCTTGGACAAGCAACAGTATATACCCAGATCTGCATTGAAAGGGTACCATATAGCATTTCCAGATTCTTGTGTCCTGGAACCAAGAAAAAATTGTACAAGACACAGAATGAGAGTAATAGAATAAGAGATGGTTTATAACCAACAATGACCAATATAGTTCAATAGCTTTAAGGGTACAATAGTGGTACACGTGCCTTGACAGCAACAAATAGCTCTATAATTTGACGTAAGCCTCACTCAGTAAGAAGCACATCATTCTGGCACTGGAAACTTAGCCAACTCCCTAGTGATAATGAAGCCAGGATCTTGGAGGAGATCCTATCACCACCACTTTCCTAAACCAGCATAATCCCTAACTATATTCTAAATATTTTCCTTATACCTACAGATAAATGTAACTCTTACCCTAAATCAAGGAAATGTATCTTTTCAGGAGACAGAGACCATTATAGAAAACTACAACTGATAAAAAAAAAAATATACAGGGTTGTGGAGCCCAGTCCCCACTGGTACATCTACACTACAACTCCTGAACCTAATGCTTGTGATTATTTTGGAACAGAAGGTGGTAAGATTTTTAGAGCAAAGGAACCGTGAATTTTCTGTGACATTGTGCCTTCTGGGAATTTCAGAAGCTATACACAAAGTCTCCCCGACATGACTGCCTGAAGAGAAAGTAAACAAGAGCACTGCCAGTAGACATGTTACTGTGGAACGGGGACAGCTCAGGAGACCTCAGCTAGAGACAACAAAACAAAATCAAACCCAATGTTTATGGTGAAATCAACATGTTGATACTAGTGCTGAGAGAAGAGACAGTAGACTCAGTCCTGAACAGGACCATGGCTCATGGAACACTCTAGAAGCAGAGGCTAAAAAATTTTGAAGCACAAAAGATGGAGAAGAATGCTGTAAAGCACTGTCCTCTGGACATGATATGGCCATTAGGGTTTCATAGCAGTTACGGTCATCTGCATTAGACCTGCAAAGATGAAGCCAGCTGAACACTCAGCAAGGTGAGTATATGATCTCCAGGCCCAGCCCCATACTGGAAAGAGAGTGGCAGTGGACAGTTGCTGCTCCGGGGGAGGGAGAATCATTCTTTATTGAGGATATGGTCACTGGTAGTTTTCTCCATTGGATGGCCCCACACCTACGCATTTATGGGTAGCACTAACTAGACTTAGTTATCACACACACACAAAAAAAATGCATGGAGTTGGAAGGAGGTATGCTGGGGATACAGAGGGGGAATATAGTTGAGTAGGAAATTGAGGGAGATAGATATGATCACATTTCATTATATACATGTATGAAACTCAAAAATAAAGAAAATTTAAAAACACTTTAATATATTTTTAAAATATATTTTTTTTTAAGATTTATTTATTTATTATATATATAGCACTCTGTCTGTGTGTACACCTGCAGGCCAGAAGAGGACACCAGATCTCATTATAGATGGTTGTGAGCCACCATGTGGTTGCTGGGAATTGAACTCAGGACCTTCGGAGGAGCAGTCAGTGCTCTTAACCTCTGAGCCGTCTCTCCAGCCCCCTTAAAATATATTAAAACAAAAATATATAGATCAACTTGAAAGTGACAAATTGATGGCATACTCTAATTACTAATCCTTGTCTAGATGAGGAGAGCCAGCAGTTACACATGTGGAGACACACCTGCAATCCCAGCACTCAGGAGTCAGTGACCAAAGGATACTGAGTCCAAGGCAGGGGTAGATTATATAGTGAGAACCGATTTTAGATGAAGCAAAAAACAAACAATCATTTCAAATCAAACTCCACACAAAGTGCACAGCCTTTCCAACAAATGTCTCAAGTCTTTTGGACATAGCCATATTTTAGAAATAAAGTGACCTTTATCTCACATTGTGGAAATCAATCCCAGGCAATGGCAGGTGTGAGTGTGAGGAGTGTGGACAGGACAACAGGAAAATGGGTAGAAGAGCTGAGACTACAACAATGATGGGTTTTACGATGACGGCTTTGGACATATGAGCATTTCATCAATGGGCCCCCAACTGGCTCCATCAGGAAAGATTGACACATTGGGCAGTGCATTGTAAAATGTCTCTGTTGGTTTGTCGCCCCATTTGTTTGACTGGGGTCTTCCTATGGAGTCCCGGCAGGCTTGCAACTAAAAACCTTTCTGCCTCTGACTTCCCAATACCAGGATTACAGGCATGTGCCACTAGACTCGGTGCTAAAATCTTATCGATTCAAACAACATTTAGAGGCTATAGAAACAATTCTTGGAGTTGAAGAAGATATCTTTAATATACATGTTAGGTACATTATCTGTATCCAGACATAATTTCTTAAACTTTTATAAATTCACCCTAATTAGTCACATAATGTTATAGAAAACTAAGCAAATATTTGAACTGACACTTCACAAGAAGACTACCAATATAAACTCAACCTTCTTTGTAATTAGGAAAAATGAAAAGTAAACCCTTAAAGAACCTGATTAAAGTGAAAATGAGAGATATTCTCAGCCTTAACGATTAACATGGATTAACATGGGTTGACATGGTACAAGAATATCTTGTTTTGGTGATGGGGTAAAAATTGGGACAAAGATTTAAGAGAATCAGTAAGATTATCTACTAAAACTAATTGTTTATATATATGTATATATGACCATGATCATCACTTTCACTCAAAAGTCTGTACTTAACAAGAAAGCAGCCATTTAGGCCAAAAATATTTCCAAGACTATCCAATACACACATACACACAAGCACACATGCACACACACGCACGCATGCACGTACATACACTGCAATAAATTCAGGCAGTGGGAGACTATGGAACCATAGAAACAAAGGAATGGCAACTATGGTCTGTAGCTGGAATGAATTCATCAACACAATAAGGAGCAAGGTTCAACAAGATTCACACAAAATGACTTCACTTAATAAAGCTGGAGGGACAGCTGAATTACAGTGCTGATGTGAAAATTTTCTTTGAGAGAACTGAGGGTGTAGTGTCTTGGAGGGAGCATCAGAAGATTTCTAGATGGTGGAATTTTCTTCCTTGACTTGAAATGGTGTTCACCTGTGGCATAGAAAATAGTCTTGTTACCCTCGGTGCTGTTTTGAACAGGAATGGCCCCATAGACTCGTGTATTTGAACACTTGACCCACAGGGAAGGGCACTATTAGAAAGTGTGGCCATTTTGGAGGAAGTGTGTCACTGTGGAGGTGGCCCTGTTCACTGGAGCCTCGGAAACAGGTGTTCCACCAAGTCAGGGGAAGAATAGCAATGATAGAACACAGGGCAGAAATTATCCGTGCACACACTTGACCTTAAAACAGCCCCCACAGCCTGCTGGTTTGGATGCTTTTTTCCTACTGGCTGGCACTGTCTGGGGAGGAGGAGCACAGCTCACAGAATGAGGCCACTAGGAGTGCGCCTCAGGAGGTCATAAGTGGGCATCTGGCTCCATCAATCACTGATTCTTTATCAACTGTGATAAGAGAACTTGATACCTACCACAACTTTTGTCCCCATTAATAATGGCATGCCTTCCTTGACATGACAGGCAGAAACTCTCTGAAACTATACTTCTTTTATTGAAAATAGTTTTAATACAATATAATTTAAATACAGTTTACTCTTCCCCCAGCTCCTCTCACTTCCACCCTCTTCTTCCCTCCCAATCCACACATTTTTCTCCCTCTCATTAGAAAGCAAACAGGCATCAAAGGAAGAATAATAATAAAGTAAGATAAAATAAATCAAAAGTTTAAAAAATCAGAATAGGACAAGCAAACAAACAGAAGAAAAAGAGCCAAAGAAAAGGCAAAGGAAACGCATATTGATGCAGAGACACACACATACACATACACATGAATCCTATAAAAACATAAAACTTGAAGCCATAACAACCTGTAAGCATAAGAAAAAATGCCCTGATACAATATCATGAAACAAAGACCCTCCAAAGATGCCAATCTTCCTTCTGTGTTTCTGGCATGTATTTTAGTCACAGCAATACAAAACTAATACAATATTTTACAGTTTAAAATATTCCAAGTTATTGTGATATATTTGAGAATAAGTAGCCCAAGGTTTAGAAAAACTGACAAGGGATTAAAAAGGAAATATCCATCACATTCTCTAAATCTAAGCGCAGTCAGAGCACATTTTATGGTGCCACTTCTGCCTTGGCTAAGTAACTGATAGCAGTTTGTCACTCTGTTGCCTACAGGCAGGACACTAGATGAAACAACTGCCTTACGATGTCAGAGAACAGACAAATCGCCCTACGTCCAGTGAAATGAATAGCGTGATCAACAGGACTCTGTTTGTGGGTACTTCCCAGACTGCAGAGTGGAGGTGGGAACCATCAGCGTACACCCATCTCCTCAGATTTAGAAAATAGAGGTCAGAGTCCAAGGAGGCTGTGAGAGACCCAAACATGAGAGGTGGAGCACCAGAGACCAAGCACCCGAGCAAGCCACACAGTAGTTACCCTAAGCCGCTCAGTGGGTAGTCGTAAGATAAACTGAGCCATCTCTCCTTAAGGCAGACTCAGTGAGTCCAGGGCAAACAGTCCCCAGGAACTGTGAACAAGGAGCTTGGTCACCGCCAGTAAAACTGGGGCCACAGCTCCCAGAGACAAACACTTTAGGAAGCAAATGGAGTCAGCCTTAAGTACGCTTTCTATAGACTCATTGCAAGAAAGCTTTAAAACCAAAGTTTGGAAAAACTGCTAAAAAAAAAAAAAACCAGAAGAAGGAAGAAGCAATTGTGTTCTCTGACTCTAAACGCAGTTACATTGTTTCCCCTCCCGCGCCTTTTCTAAGAAGATCAAGGGAACTGTATGGCTTTTCTGTTGATGTGGTAAAGTGTCCTGACAAAGAGTAAGGTACGGAAAAGGCAGCTTATTTTGACTTTTTTTCAGTTTGAAGGAAAGTCCAAGGATGGAGGAGGGTGTGGCAGCAGGAGGGTGAGGCACTGGTCCTATTCATTCTCCATCCTGGATTAGAGAGAAAAGAATGCTGCCTATCCGATCCGCTCTCTCACCTTTTGGTGTAGTCCTGGACCTGACCCCAGGGAATGGTGCTGCCCACTTTTATGGAGAATCTTGCCAGCTCAGCTAACCTAATCAAGATAACCCCTTCTCTGCACAGCCAGAGGCATGTGTCCTATGTCATTTTTGATTGTGTTGCATTGAGAAGCCACACCAGCCATCATACGTCCACCCCTTGTCAATATGACAGCTACACCCATCATTTTTAAGCCATAACCTTCTGCCCTACAAGACATAGCATTGGTTGATATCAAAAATACTATGCTGAATTAAAGCAACCCTACACTGGAGAGTGCATGCTGAAAGTGCTCTTCACACAAAACTCTAGAAGCATCTAAGTGCTCCTCAGGGACATGGAGGTTATCATTGTATAGAGCTGGGGTGGGATACAAACGCCACACCAAACCCAACTAAAATGTGCAATTAATAAGTGTTGTTAAGAATTTTTAAGCCTGGGGCGGTGGTGCACACCTGCAATTCCAACACTCAGGGAGGCAAAGGCAGGCCGATAGCTGTGAGTTCAAGGCCAGCCTGGTCTACAAGAGTCCAGGACAGCCAAGGCTATACAGAGAAATCCTGTCTCAAAAAAAAAAAAAAAAGAATTTTTAATAAGACTGGTTTTTATAGAGATTTGAGGAGAATTTGAGTTAATGAAGATGTTTTATATCTGGCTGGTGGTGGAACATATTTTATATGTAAACTTTATCTCAATAAGTTGGGGAAAATTATTGTCAACATCCAACAAGTAAAATGAGTGCCACCTACACTTTACATTGGGTGGTTCTTCTATCAAAGGCTTTTTAAAGTCTAGAAAACTGACGTAACACCACAACGACAGATCCATTGTAAAAATATAATACATTTTGGTGACTCCAATCTACCATCATACTCCTCACAAAGGAAAACAAAACCATACACTAAAAAACATTTTCACAGCGCCTTCTTATTTATAAAGTCCGTGTTGCAGGAAGGAAGGTGAGCGCCTCGCAGCCAGGAGCTAGGGATGACCAGCTCTTTAACTCACAAAAAATTATAGGTTTGTGTTCACTCAAGAGTTCAAATTAGGACCCTTCCCAGAATTTTTTTGAGTGTGTGGTTAGGAGAAGGAGGCTCCTCCTGGAGTCAGGCACGGGAGAGGATGTGGAGGCAGCAGGGGTCAGTCAGGGAAAGCCAGCTTGTAATCCCAAGGAAGGAACCTTGGACAAGGCTGTTTTAGAAGGGGAGACAGACGGTAGTATACAAGGAGCGAGGAGGCAGTGCATTTGTTCATGAAATAAGTAGAACCTATAAAAGGGGTGGAAGATGCGAGAACTCCGCTGAGACTTCATGGCTCTCAGAAATCACATGCGTGCAGCACCGACTTGTCATGGAGGGCCAATGACCTCATTGCTGCCTCATCTAAGGGCATCATCCCACACATACTGGGCAAACCATTTCAAAACCAATAGTTTTTGCAAAAAAAAAAAAAAAAAAAAAGTCAGGAAAGGGAAGGATAATAAACTGTTAGCTTTGGTTATCTTTAAAGGCCAAAAATATGCACGTATTTTCACTAACTTTCTATATTTTCAAATATTGTTTTATAAGTATTACTCTTGCAATGGAAAAAATACAGTAAACATGTCATTATGGTCTGTGTCTAATGATAATGAAAAAATTGAGGGATGACAAATTTTTCTGTTATAACAGCCTGACTTCTATAAATTTCTGTTGCTTTTGATAGAAAATTGCTACATATCCCAGTCTTCTCTATAAATAAACACCATGTGCCTTCCTATACCACAAACTATTTTACGCCTGTTGTTGGCTTTTTCCACTACACGTGTCTAATCTATCAAGGTCACCTCCTACAGCCTGCAAGCCTCACAGACCACAGCCACCTCGGGAAGCAGAAAGGCACCTCCTCTGATCTTGCCCACCTATGGAAGAAATTCACTCTGCTTTATCTCAGCCCAATACTTTCAGAGTTTTAGTGTCCAATGTGCTTCTACTCAAGAGAAAAGACCACATATTCCAAATAAGCAGAGTAAATACAATGAAAAAATGATGATATATAACCAAAGGAACATCCTTCCCTTCCCAGCTTAGGTTTGTCTTATAAACTGGTGACAATTTAAGATGGTTCTCAGTGGGGCGAGGAAGATGGCTCAGTTGGCAAAGTGCTTGACATGCAAGCATGAGAACCTTAGTTCAGCCCTCTTAACTCACATATAAAAGCTGAATTTAACATGTATCGGTACCCAAGTGCAGAGGAGGTGAAGGTGGAAAATCTATGGGCTCACCGACCTGCCAGTCTAGCTGAATCACAAGCTCCTGGTTCAGAGGGAGACCACACCTCAAAAATAAGGTGAAAGACAAAAGAGGAGAACACATAATATCAACTGCTGGTTTCCATAAGTGGGAGTCTGCTCCCCCGTGTATGTACGCGCACGCACGCGCGCGCGCGCGCGCACACACACACACACACACACACACACACACACACACACGCATGCGGATACAAATAGTTATTGTTTGCCACACTATGGCACTGAACACTACAGGTGTCATTTTCAGGTCTTTTTCATCTAAAGTTAAAGAGCTAGCATGGATGACAATAGGCTTCTAAGGCAGAAATCAGAATTCAAACAGATGTGTCTTGGAATAGGGTGTAAGTCAGGAGGTTTAAGTTCCCATCCTGGCCTCCACCTTCTTCCTGTTCTGGCCTCACACACCACATGTCGCCTCACTTATCTGAGTCTCGCATTTTGAACATATTTATTCATGGAATTGCTACAAAACAAAAGAAGTTCCTGTACATGAAACATACCGTAGAACACATGGACCAGCCACGATTATTCTAGTAATGGAATAACGCACACAGCGCTTTCTCAAGATAAAAAGACCAAAACAGCACTCCGTGCCAAGTGTGACCACATGCTGTATCAAGAGTTCCAACAGCCTGTGAGGTTTTGTGTAGATGATGGGGAAGCTTTAGCTTATCACCCACCCAAGGAATGAGCAGCCGAAAGGAAAGGGACCAAATGCTCAGGAAGGTAGTTAGTTCTATTGGCACTAGGAGGGCGTTTCCTCCCTCACCTCCATCTATAGCTGGGGAACCTAACAAGACCAAACAGGGGGTCGGGGAGATGGTTCAGTAGGTAGAGTGCTCGCCACCCGAGAATGAAGAGTTTTGTTCAAGCTCCAGAGCCCACACCTAAATATCTAGGTACAGTACATGCTTGCAATCCTACTGTTGAAGAAGAGAGACAGCAGGAGTGAGGGGCTCACAGGGCAGCCAGGCTAACAGAACTGCTTTCCTGGTTCATTAACAGACCTACTCTCAAAAGACAAGGTGAAATGAGCCACCCAACATCTATCTCTGATACACACACACACACACACACACACACACACTCACACAACAGTACCTTCACTGATACATGCACAAATATGCACACACATCCCCTTCCCTCCACACAAACACACAAACACACACACACACACACACACACACAATACAACCACACAGGACTTCTTTGTCTTCAATAAGACATTTTGACATAGAAATTTGTCATGACACCCCTGTCTTCCAAGACTAAAAGCCAAGATCACATGTTTGTCTTGCCTTGCTAACTCAATAGAAAAAATAAGGGAGAAAACTATGGACCTTGGGACAAAAACTCACTGGTGGTTATAGCGTCTTAAAGCTTAGAATCCTCCTCAAGACTTCAACAAGGAAGCAGAGGAAACTGATCCACAGATTTGGTTTGAAGAGACAGTGAAAAAAAAATAATTACAACAGTATTTGCGACTTGCGTTGTATGGAAAACTAATACCCTAACATTCTGGATATCCTATTATTAGGACTTTAAGACCCAAGCCTAGAGGGAATGAAGACATGGCCCCATGGTTAAGAGCACTGATTGCTCTTCCAAAGGAGCTGGGTTTGATTCCCAGCACCTATATATGGTGGTCCATGACCATCTGTAACTCCTGTCTTGGGCAATCCAACACTCTCTTCTGACCTCCAACAGCACTATATGCATGTGGTGTGCTGACATACATGCAGGCAAAATACTCATATAGTTAAGATAAAAATAAAATGTTCAAAACAATTAAAAAACCCAACATTAAATTGAGAGGAATTGTGTCTCCAAGAAAAAAATATGGTTTTCAAAGAGGTCATAGAGGGTCACAAGAGAGAGATGGTGCAGAAAGGCTGCCTTTCCCAAAATGATGTTTCATCTAATTGAATGACAGTTCAGCAGATGTAATTAGCACTAAAGAAATCAGAAAAGAGACAAAATACAGAGCATTTCTGTCACAGTAGCTGGGAACAGCTTCATGCAGAAGACGGCATGATATCTGGAAACTTGAATACATCTTGCAGCTAATTTTCATTTGGGCTAATTCTCAGATAAACCTGTCTTTTCTCTCTGTGGTGCTAAGCAAGACCTACAAGCAGCCAGTGACTTCAGTTAGCAGATAATTTATTTCTAAGTTTAAACATTTTTTTATGTCAGCTCAATCAGTGTTTGCAGTTTTAGTTAGATATTTCATAAACACATAAAAGTACAAACAACAAAGGTCCTTTCTGGAAAAGAGGTTTATTGCATGCTGTTTTGTCAGCTTTCCAATACCATTAACGAAATACCTGAGGTGATGAACACAAAAAGAGAAAAGTCTTGCTTGGCTTCCTAGTTTTGATATCTGTCCACAATCATTTGGCCCTGCTGCTTTTGGCCCTACAGTGAGGCAGCACACCACTAAAGAACTGCAAGGGGAGCAAAGCACTCACTTCATGACAGAAGAGGGAGAAGAAAAGCCGAGCATCCCATAATCCCAGCATCCCACAGTCCCAGCATCCCACAATCCCAGCATCCCACAGCCCCAGTGGTCGTAACGCCTGCTACCAGGTCCCACTTCTTAAAGATCCGTCATCTATCAGCAGTGCAAACTGAGGACCAAGCC
Source organism: Acomys russatus (assembly GCF_903995435.1). Taxonomy (NCBI): domain Eukaryota; kingdom Metazoa; phylum Chordata; class Mammalia; order Rodentia; family Muridae; genus Acomys; species Acomys russatus. The sequence goes on along the minus strand of NC_067142.1, from coordinate 79,887,682 downwards.
TCCTCCACATGGGGTTATGTAAGGATAAACAATATGCCTTGTACCTTCAAAATCATCGGTCCAGGAAAGTCATCTTTCCTTCTGAGTACTGATAAAACACCTGTAAAGATTACGAAAATTAAAAGCTAAAAAGCCCTATGCATGGATTGTTTCATGAGGGTCTTTTTGTTCTTGGTTCACTTTTTTAAAAATCCAGTTGGAAATCATGACTCAGAGAAAGAAGACTATATGCACTCTCTCCTGTCCTTGGACTCATACTAAGAAAACATAAATTAGACGCGTTGGCCATAAATTCAGGTTGTCCAGTTATGTGTTTTTTATGATAGGAATAAAAAGTTAAAATATGTTTCAGTTTTAATAACTCTCTGCTTTACATCACTTAATTAACCTGTCAGCTGTAGACCTAAGTCAGGGACTGGCAGAGTGAAGACAAGGATCTGGGTTTTTCCTCGCCACTGGAAATTGGTCAAGACAATTCCATGTCTGGCCCATTTTGTTTTCCAGAAAGTGACCAGGGTTAACTAAATCTCTCTATAGACCCTTCCAGCCTTCTTCATCATCCTGTCAATCAATATGTCAAATTCCATGAACATTCTATAGTTGTAAGTCAAAAATGTCATCTCAGGAAGTTGAGTGTGTGTTCAGTCACTCCCTAGAACACTGCATTGTAATAAGAGCAACCCCTGTCCCCTACTCACTCACTGCACAGAAAACACTATCAGCATAGAAAGAAACTCTTCAACTTCCAAATCACTTACACAAAGGTATTTTTTTTTTGCAGTCAAATATATCTCTTGTTATTACCACTGCCCACACTCATTATGGAAATGTATGTTTTCCAGAAAAACTAGAAATTTCAAAGCCACGCCCTACTTCCTAGCTCTGATTTTTCTCTGGAAAGTATCTTTTTACATGAGTCTGTCACCCTGTCTTTAGAGATTAATGCCTTAAAGCCAGAGGTGGAAATTCTCAGTCCACTCTCCAGCTGACAAAACCCTAAAGCCCGGAACTGTAACATTCACTGGCCTTCTATTGGAATGACCCTCTTGCAGGAGATCCAGATGACCCCTAAACTCATAGGATTTGCCTATTAAGTAATGGAGCCAAATCAGAGCACAGCACATTTGCAAAGTTCGGGCAGTGGTGAGGCCCTCATCCTGGAGAGACAGTACCCAACAACTCATTAAAGGGTGAATTAGAGACTACACATCTCTCGCTGAAGAGCAGTGAACACAGATATTGGCATAGTGTCCTTTCTACCAACATCTACTCTCATGCCATGGGATATGAAAATGTTCCTCAGGGAAGAACCTAGTGAGGCAGCCACTGGCTGCTAAAGCACATGATGTCATACTCACAGAGAGCCTTGGGGAGCCACAGCCAGCTACACAGGCTATATTCTCAAATACTGATTCAACGTTCCAGGCTAGGTACACTCATTTCAAAGGAGCTAAGGAAGTCTGTGGACCTCCAACTCCAACCTGAAACGTTAATAAAGACCTTAGCAACTCCACAGCAGTGTGTGACCTGAAAAATAAATGATCTGTGGCTGCATCCAATGACCACTCTTTGATAGAATCATTTCTTCCTTGGAAATAAGCAGCATGATTAACGAGGCAGAAAGAGCTTATGTCTCCATGCCCTAGCGAGTCACAGAAGCAGAGACAAGAAATAAAAACAATTCAAAAAAAAAAAAAATCTCACGTCCCACTGCTTTCTGATGTGTGCTCCTCCCTAGGGGAGGTTGCCACTGGCTTTAAACGAGGCTATGGTAGTGGTGCGGGCACAAGGCAAGTGCACCTGCTTCAAGAGGTGCTCAGTTGGGATGCTTTAATTAGTTACTGATCTCATGGCGGCGTCTGGAGGCCCAGCCCCATTGCAGCAGTCCAGGAGGGCAATGGGCAGCAGTAATCTCATGCCTAAGAGCAGAACAAAACAGAGGTGGGCGTTCAACTACAAAGGAGGAAGATGGCTCTATGACCTGTGCAGGTAGAGACAAGCACCATTGGCTGGAAGCAGAGTCTCAATTACAAAATAATCTATTCCTTCCTCTACTCAAAGACACTTGAACAAAAACTACAGTGTTGACATCGTATCCCTCTGAGAGAGTAGCTCTCTACACTGGACACTGTTCTTCACAAATGCCCTTGAGACCCACACCTCGCAGTCACACTGCCCGATAATGAGATAGTAATCATACTCAAGGACCTGCTTGACCTTGAATGGTCTCCAAGATCAGCCTGCTTCATACTAAATTTCATCCAAAGTTAAGACATTATGTTTCTGGACACTTCAGCCCACAAACCCATCCTATATTCCAAAAGAAATTAGCAAACAGAAATGATTAATAGAAAATTAATTTATTAACAATTTGACCAAACTGGGAGGGGGGTGTAGGTGCTATTTTCTCCACAAGCCTATGTCCATCTTATAATTTATAGAAACCATGAGACAGAGGCAATAACGTGTGCAAATTTATCCCTGCAACAAGTTTAAGGGTCCTTTTCTAAAGGAGGAGGGAAACCTGGACCAGAGACCCTCTACTGCCTGTTCTCTGTTACAGAGACAGATTTTTACACAAGTCTGGGCCAAAGAAAATGAGATCTTAATGTGTCACCACTTTAAAACAGAAGTGTCTTAGAGTTTGTAGGATATACGATCCCCCCACCCCCACCCCCGCCATCCCAGGCTCCGTCCTCGGCCCCCTCCCGCCATCCCTGGCTCCACACACCCCACCCCCCCCCACCCCCGCCATCCCAGGCTCCACCCCCAGGATGGACCTTAGAAGGAAAACTCCTGGTGCTCTCTTTAGAAGGCAGCTTCAATTTCATCTCCTGTACTCCTGTTTAAACACACTAACTGACTTTGCAAGGAAGGAAGGTGATGATCTGGCAACAGAGGGTCAGCCTCACAGGATCTATCGTTATGGTAGTTTCTCTCCCTGCGGGCTTAGGCATAAAATCAGTTGCGATTGTTGCAGGTTCTGGCATTTGTCTAAAAACCAAAGGGCAGCCAGCCACGTGTGACATCTATTTCTAATAAATGTACATGTCCCGTCATTTATGATGAAAAGCAATAATTTTACCAGGTAGTCCAGTGCTTAAGTAACCACGGAGCCACGTTAGGGATCTAGAAAGAAAAGCTGGGACGCTGGACTCATGCAATGTTCACCGTGGGCCGGAGCTCAACACACTCGCCCCAGCTCCGGCGCACTGCCTAACCGCTGTGAGCAACAATTCACTGCAGAGTGAACATGGCAAACCACTGAGTTACTGTCTACATCGGCGGTTCTAATCTTCCTAATGCTGCGACCCTTTAGTACAGTCCCTCCTGTTGCGGTGACCCCCAAACCACAAAATTATTTCTGCTGCTACTTCATAACTGTAATTTTGCTACTGCTGTAAATTGTAATGTAAATATCTATGTTTTCCCCATGGTCATAGATGACCCCTGTAAAAGAGTTGTTCGAGCCCAAAAGTAGTCACGACCCACAGGTTGGGAACTGATGATCTAAAGTGTCATTCACAATACAAATGGCATGTTTAAGTAGCAGTCACAGAAACCACATAGCCTACAAAACTAAACAGAAAAACACCTAAAGGAGTTCCAGATTCTTGTGTCTTGGAACAAAGAATTGAAAAGAGTGAGGCAGGGATTGGCAAGAAAATCGAGTGAATTTTTTTTTTTTTTTTTTTTTTTTTTTTTTTTTTTTTTTTTAAGAAAGAAGATACTTCCATGGAATAAAAGGCAAAGACAAAGGAAAAGGCCGGCAGTGTAGATGGCTGCCTTGTACAGTGGCCTGAGTGTCATGTCATGTGGCAGGGCCTTTGAGATCATTTTCGCACCACAGGCTGTGTTGCATATGTTCTGTCCCATGAGCTTGCCCTGTAATACATGTCTCATTAGCAACTTCGATCTCCAGGCAGGGGTGTGTGATTTACCATTATAATGAGCCAAGGTGTGATAAAGTGTTCTAATGGGGCACTCTGGGGCACCACCAGGAACTCCAGCCAGTTTTGTTAGTCTTTGGTGGGAATTTCTCCAGCTTTGCTCTTTGCCAACTTGTTTTGTTTATGCGCTACTTTTCAAAGGCTTTGGGCAGAGCCCTTGGGACTTCACTCCCCACCTCACTTTCCCACCCCAAACTGGATAAGCTGCAACTTGCTCTTTGAAGCAAAGTCATTTCGATCCTGAAGCCGAGACGATAGCCTTCAAACAGTCCCGGCTGGTGAAACGCGGAAGCGCCAAGCTCCAGACACTACTCTGTAATAAAGTAGCTTCTACTCAACAGTTGAGTGGAGAGTGGGGACTGACTTTCACACGAACTCTGGTGCCCCATAATTGACCACGTCCCCTGGATGGGGAGGCCTGGTGGCACTCAGAGGAAGGATAGCAGCCTACCAAGAAGAGACTTGATACCCTATGAGCATATACAGGGGGAGAAGATCCCCCTCAGTCACAGACATAGAAGAGAGGAGTAAGGGGAAAATGGGAGGGAGGGAGGAATGGGAGGATACAAGGGATGGGATAACAATTGAGATGTAATATGAATAAATTAATAAAATATTTTAAAAAATAAAGTAGCTTCCACCTCCTCTGTCCCTGGGCTCTCAGTCTGGCCTCCCTTTGGCTCCTGGGGCCCTGGCAGTTTCTGATGAATGAGACAAAGTGTAGTAGAGAGGTCAAACAGAGCTTAGGCAGAACACTGTGAGGCACTGTCATGGATCCCGAAGGTGTCATTGTTGAAAAGACCTGTTCAGAGGGTCACAGTGGACAATGGCTAGACTACTGTGTAGGGCACACACTTTCACAGCGAGAGTGGACAGTAGTGAAGGGGCCATTGTACCAACCCACATATTCACATGCCCTTTATGCTATTTTTAACATTTCTTTCCAAATTGATGGTTTCCTTCTCGGATGACTGAAGGCTCGTTTTGTTTAACCTTTAAGAGAGAGAGCAGTGGTCTCCAATTGTTATTTCCAGAAAGCTCCCTGCTGTGTAGTAATCTTAAAACCTTCCTGACTGGTCAGAAAACTAGAGATATAACTCAGATTTTTAAAAAATTGAAGAAAGGGGGAAAAAGTCTATTAGAAATAGCCATACTCTGAGGAAAGTGCCTCTCCTCAACGGGTCACAGCAAAGCCTCACAACTCCCACCTTCCTCCCCTTGATAGGCTATCTTAAAACTCAAGGAGGGCACAATCTCAATGTGTCCCCCTTCTCCCACAAGATATTTCAAATCTCAGGGATGGTAGCTGTTATGCTCCCATGTTCCTTTACTCATCCCTATTTTTTTACTTGCAAAGCTGCTGTGTTACCAGTGACACAGAACGTGGCCCCAAGGCTGACTGTGGACAGGGAGCCAGCCCTCCTCAACACCCTTGGTAGAGGCCTCGCATTCTGCTCTCTTAGCACACAGACACAGTCATGAAGGCAGGCAAGTGCAAATTAATGCAACTGGGCATTAATTTGACTTTCCGGTGGCTTTGCTTTGAGGAACATTCAAAGACTGTGAAGCTCAAGCTATGCCCTTCCCCTAAGGGACTTCACGTTGTGTAACACTCGTTTTTCAAGAATGCCTTCTGCTTACTGCTTACCACAAACACACACATACACACACAGCATAGACTAAAAACCCATTTTCTGGTACTAGAAGGCATGCCACCCTATTCCTTTTGGAGGGTGAACTGAAATTCTGGAGACATATGGACAGATAAAATCTGATCAGAGAAACCAGGTTTAAGAACTTATGCCAGACCAAGGAAAGGCTGTAATTCCCTCATCTAGACCCTAGAGAGTAGTGGGTACCCAACACTGCTACAGAGACAGCAGCCCCACCACCACCCCTTCCTCCTGCTTGTCATCTACCTTCATGGTCTGTGTGTCAGACTGATGACAGAGAACTCCCAGCTCTCCCCCAGGGCTTCAGCTCAGCTCAACACCCACTGTAGAAACAACAGCCTACTCAACTTCCCTCTGCCCACCCTCCTGGTTGCCCATCTGGGTCTGCCGTCCATCTGTCCAGCTGCTCCTTCCTCTGTACCCAGTACTGCCCTTTCACCTCTGTAGCTGGGTTTGGTTCATTATCGTCATCAATACAGCCCCTACTTGCATTTCTACCCACTCCTCTGTTTTTCCTCAACTATGCGGTGGTCGTTTTGCCCTCATAGACATTCTGTAAACTACATATAAACATACACAGGGACAGGTCTACTGTGCGGTATGCTGTCTGTGATATGAGAGGTAATAATTAAGTTTGAAATAAAAGAACTTATGTTCACATCAGCCAGGATTACCAAGGAAAGCAGAAATATCTTTGCTGCCATCAAACTACCACGTCTACCTACCCACTTAAAGCCATCTAAAGATTGTGGAAAGGACATCGTGGTTTTTAATAGATATGTTTAAAATTTTCAAGAATAAGATCAGCAAAGGAAAATTAAAAGAATTATAGGCTAGCTCTGTCAGCCTATTTCCCTGGAGACCAAACTTCCTGATTGGCTCTCACGTTTAATTTAAAAGCCCTTTGAGTGTCTCTCTCTATTATCTGTTCAGCTAAAAGAAATTGAGGAAAAATGAGCAATATTAATTCTGCTCCAGTTCAATGGTTTGATTTCAGTTGTTTTGCTTTTCTTAACCAAGTCACTTGGCCTCAATTACCCAAGTCATGGGAGCTTAGCCCAAGCTGGATCCTCTTCACTCTAATCCCCAAAGCCTCATATCCTGTTTTTCACTCACTCTCCTGAGTTTAGCAGATGTCATCTATTAATATGTCTGAGAGTTTAGGATGTTTCAATTGTGGCCCAAAGAAACAGGCTATTTGCACTCCGGGGTTTCCACAAGATCCCTGTTCATTTGTAACTTTCTAGAGTACCACTATCAAAACAAATAATTTGCAAATTGCAAAGTGTAGCATGGCCTCCCTTGCCTGGGTGTCAAAACAGAGAGGAAATGGAGAACTAGGCCCTAAGGTGCATTGTGTATATGGAACAAATAGGTAGACAGGGCTGGCTGAGAGTGACACATCTGTGGAAGGTGGGTGACGGTGAAGCCAGAAGTGCTCGAGCCATGAACACTTTGCCATGTTACTCCAAAGACCACAGTAAGCCAGAGAAAGCACCTGACTAGTCAGGACACCTGAACTGTGTGTCTCCACTCACTTCCCGTTCACTGCTGAATTTCTAATATTATTTCATGAATCTTTTTCCCTTAAATTTTACTAGCAGTCGAAGATAGAAAGTAAAAACTGTCTCATCTGATTTAGCAGCATTGCTTAAAGGAGAAAATGAAGAAGTCTGCACAAGGAAGAGATTCTAAAACTGTTGTTCAATTCACCATAACAACCTATGTCACAATATCCAATCTAGTTCATCAGAGCCAGATTAGCAGGGGATGGCCAAAATGCCTCTGCTTGAGGGCTGATCCTACTGTTCACTTCATGACTCACCTAGGCTTCAAGTCCTTGTCCAATAAAAGAAAAAATATATATAGATACAGATGTGTGTGTGTCACCTATTTTACAATCTGTAAAACAAGAAGTTCTTAGGTTGAGAAGAAACAAGGTAATTCATATAAAACACTCAAGATAAAGGGTTGCCACTTAGTAAAAGATGAGTTGGGTTTATGATGACCATTACTAATGATGCACAGGGAAACTGGAGTGCTGGAAGGGTGTAAGTGACAGAGCTATAGCTTTAGAACATCACAGCAGAGAATTTTACTGGTTAGCAGATGTCTCTTGTAGCTTGGTTAGCTTTATGTATAGTTGCTTTCAACAAGTGTCGGTGTTCACGTTCAACACACAAGTGCCAAGTGCCTAGCCCATGGTACTTATGGGAAGGTAGCACTGAGCAAGCCATCCAGGGTGACAACTGTGTTAAGACAAACCATGAACATTGGAAAGTGCTCAGAGAGAGCCCTGCAGGATTTCCTAGTTTACTTCAGAAAGGGATTCCTGGAAGAAATAGTGAAAACAAAGGGGATATGAATAATAAAAGAGGTTGGCCCTGTTCAGCAAGGTGAGTATCTTAGTTAGAGTTTCTATTACTGTGAGGAAACACTGTGACCACAGGCAACTTAGGGAGGAAAGGGTTTATTTTATTGTATACTTCCAGACAATAGTCCATTCCAGAAGGAAGTCAGGGCAGGAACCTGGAGGCAGGAACTGATGCAGAGGCCATGGAGGAGTGCTGGCCTGCTCCTCACAGCTCGTTCAGCCTGCTTTCATATAGAACCAAGGACCACACAGGACCTTCCCACACCAATAGCTAATTAAATAAATGCCCTATAATATCGGTATAAGGTTATTATGTAATTCAAATGCAGATTTTTGTACCCCCCAATATCTATTTGAAATCCTTATTCTAAGAATCTCCTGTCTCAATGTTGTGTGAACTCTGCTCCCCAATTGTCCCCCAATATGCCAATAAAGCAGCTTACAACCAATTGCTGAGCAGCGGAGAGAATAGGGCCAGACTTCCTGCCTGCCAGAGGAGGAGGAGTTAGAGGAGAAAGAAGGGGATTGAGCCACTGGAAAGGTCCAGCTGATATCAGGAGAGGAGCTGGATCAGCTACAAAGTGCAGGTATCTCTGGGATGTATACTAGGAGGAAACCAGATTGGTTTAGAGGGTTAAGAATAGAGTAATAACTGCTCAGTTATTGTGTTATGAAGCTTATTATTTATTAAACAAAGATATAATAGAGTCTTAAATATTTTAGTGCTAGCCAGAGTAAGAAAGAAACTGAGAAAAAAACACAGTTTTATAAAAACAGCTGTAACACTACAGGCTCCTCTCAAATGACTCAATCTTGTGTCAAGTTGACATAGGACTAGCCAGCACAGTGCATGAGGAAGAACACTGTATCAGAGCCAACAAGATGTAAGAAGTCTCTGAAGTGAGACAAATCCCAGCAATTCAAAGGCTAGAAGAAAAAGAATGTGGCCAGAGAGTAGGACACCATGAGTTCTGAGGCAGAAGAAAGAAGGAATCTATGTTAGAGAGTCCTCAGCATTGGCTGACTGATGTGGGATCCACTCTGGAGGCAACGGCAAGCAACTGAAGTTTCAAGCACAGGAAGATGAAATGATGGTCTTTGCATCAGAAACTGTGACACAAAACCCTTGCCATGGCAGGATGTCACTGTCTAGCAGAGAATTCACTGTGACTTCTTTTCCATTACGCCATACATGGCGGTGGAGGCAAATGGAGAAACCTAGGAAAAGGACCCAGGAAACCAAAGGAATACTAACAATAGGAAAGGACAGACACCCTAGAGGGAGTCCTGTTGTTCTCCCGTAATTTCAGCTGTCTTGGGTGATCTGAGAACCACAGCGACTCCATTGATAACTACTACATCTTGAGAGAGCTAAAACTTTGTATATACAACACACACACACACACACACACACACACACACACACACACTTGCCATGTTTTACGTCTTCCCATCCTCACTTCTTTCTAAGAAGGATTCCTGCTCTGTGGGTAAGGACTGAGATGCTTTCTTTCTGAGAAAAGAGGGCAAAGCTCTCACAGATGCAATGGAAGAACAAACACTGCACTAACCTCCAACTGAACCACGAGGCAGAGGATAGGAGCAGGAAGTGCTACCTGGGTTACCACAGTTTAGGAAGACCCAGAGTGGCTGTTGGGGGCGGAGGGATTCTGAGGGTTGCTATGAAGTAGAGCCAGGTTAAGAATGAGATGAATGCAAGAAAGAACTTTACAGTGTTTTATGTTGAAATGATGTGATCTTAAAAGCGGATCTTTGGACCCAAATTGTTTTTCAATATTTTAAATTCAAGAAAGGCCCCTCTTTGAATGTACTGCCATGCTAAATGGGGCTATGATCCACATAAGCTGCAGAAAGATTGTCTGTTTCACAGAAGGCAACTCCAGAATCTGCAGGAGCCATTTTCAGAAAGTGTCCTTATAATTCTTGCCAAGGAGAAGAGAAAAGGGGTGGTTGGCTTCTTTACAACCAAATATATAGGATATAAAGTCAAAGGCCGGCAAACACTAGTCTTTTCCCTGTCTTCTATGCTCACTTAATGGTATTTAGTAGAAGTCTGGAGAAAGATAAATGAAAATAAAGCTGAAGAAAAAAATTCAGACACAATAAGAAGAAGAAGTGATGGTGCAGTCAGCCTCTATGGTGAACAGCACAGCAGATATTGGGGTTCTGTTGTTTCTTAAGACAAAAATCACACAAATTAATCAAGCAAAGCATGAAGGGTAAATCAAGTAATTCCACAACTGGGAAATCAAAGCCACAAAAAGGAGGGGGGAAAAAATGTCTGCTTTGCTTGGCAGAACTTTAAATGTGATGCACAATAAATCTGAGTTACTTTAACCATTTATTCTCAGAATACCTTTAGTTGAAGCAAACAGCCACTCTCAAGGATATTTGGGAACACAGAGCAGGAACTGAGAAGAAACAAAAAGCCAACTCCTTGCAAAATTACGTCAGGATCTACAGTTCAGCCTTGTAGCATTTGTGTAGGAGGGCTCAGGGAGTTGTTGTTTTTCTTCTAAGCATAGTAATGAATTCTCTGAGAGTATTCTATCCCATCCATCCGTATTTCACAAAATTGCATGTAATGGAGAGCAGTGAATACAGCCTCCTGCAGCTACCCAACGGGCTAAAGAGCTGTTTTCATTCTAGAATCCAACTATGTGAAAAGGGAAACTGGAGGTGAGAAAGAGATGTGTTTAAATACTGGATCTTCAGTAAGCAAGCATGTCTATGGAAAAGCTGAGATGTTCTATTTTAAACCTTAACAGCCACTATAAAGAAAAACCAATTTTGAATACGCTTGCCGGAATACTTACTCTGATTTGTTCCATATACTAAGCGCTGGTTACCAGATCCACACTGTTTGGCAGCTCCCATCAGAATGCCACAGCAAGACACTTACATTATCCCACAAGTATCAAAACAATAGGGTGTGTGGTCTTACTTAATCAGTAGGATATGCCAATGCTTGGACACACAGGGAACTCTCTCCTTCCTTGGGTCCCCCTCCCCCAAAGAAGGATGGAAAGGGCAGAATGGAATCCCTGAATGATCATAGCCCTGGAGAATGACAAAATGCTGGGGTGACTGCCAGCTGCTGAATCTGGGCATCCATAAAGAGAGTCCAGGTGATGTCATCTTCATGTGCTGGAAGGAACCATGGAGTCTCTCTGATCCCATACCGCCCACTAAACAGTAAGCTCACTCTAATTTCATTCTATTTTATTTATAAATCATGATCTTACAACCATAAAACAAAGATGGCAGATAAGTTATCATTTTCAGAAAGAAGTAAGCCTGCTGGGTAAGCTGCCCTTCCACATATCTCCACATCTATTAATGACTGCTCCAGCCTGGAAATCCAAATTTCCAGTCCAGTGTCTATCTCATAAGCCTACAGAGTTTTCTGAAACTATACTTCTATACAAGGCAAGAGTAGGGTTTTTGTGTTTTGTTTTGTTTTGTTTTTTATGAGTCCCAGTTAAGACTCACTATACTAGAAAAAGATAAAATTACCTCTTAAATTATCTAGGAAGTAAATATGCCTATTTTAAGAACCACGCTCTTTTTAAGTGTTCACACTATTATTAAAGATCCCTACCATAAATTAAAAAGCTCTAATTATATTAACGTTCAATGGTGACCTAAGTCATTCCCAGCCAATAATGAAGAAGATTCCCTCACACCCATACCTTTAAGTCCAGTGGCAACCAAAACCAGATCAGCTCTCTGTCAGTTAGGAGATATAAAAACACGTATCAGCCCATAGCCAGCCATTAACCACTGCCACAGGACCAGGGCAGCCTGGACATGCTGGTGCCCACCCTGCCACACTCTGATACATGCAGATGAGATGTGGCCTGCAAGCATGTTGAGGGACTTACTACGTTCTGGAAGCCTCTCAGTTTATAGAGCTGCAAGTTACCTCAGGTTGGATTATCCTAGAGAGAAAGAGCACATAATGGTTGCTCCCTAAAGCCAAATGCAAATTCAAATCAGTAAGCCTATACCTCTTCTGCATCTCATGAAGCTATGGGAAGCTATCTTCTATAAGCATCAGGTATTTGCAAATGGATATTTTAGGAATGCAAACACACTCTCTTTAGTACCTGATTTATAGAGAACATGCATTCATCTACTTTGAATACTCCAAGGCTAAATTTTACAGTCAATAAAAAATAAGGCCAAGTATATTCCTCAAAGATCAACACCATGGAAACACCACTGGTCCCTCACTTGTCCCTCCTTACGTGAGGGCACTGGATGAAGCCAACTGTGGTGCTGGTGTCAGGCGTCCTCCTTCCGATTTCAAAGGGTGTCAGAAATGCCACGCTTACATTGAGCACTTGCTGGGATAGCATCACCACAAGGCATGGTAGGAGAGGAAATTGTTTCATTTTCTTTTCTGTAGTTTACTTTTTATTACTGGTGTGTGTGTGTGTGTGTGTGTGTGTGTGTGTGTGCACAATACGAATCAGAGTATTATGTAGAAGTCACAGAACAACTGTATGGAGCTGGGTCTTTCCTTTCATGAAGCAGTATGGTTCTATGATAATTGTACATATGCAAATAGAATAGTGTAAGAGTTAAAGAGAAACCACAACATCTTACTATTAAGTTGAATCATTCATTCAGAAACTGGATGTCTTCCTAGAATATTCATCCCATGGAGAAAATTGTTCTTGGATTAAAAATCTGAGTAGACTAACGCTTTCTGGAGGAGCATATGTTAGACTGTCTTGACTCATACCCTATTTTGAAATGCAAATCTATCTCTGAGAGATTGCTCAGTATAACTTCACCTCCCTTCTTAGGAAAAAACTGACGAGTGATGATGATACCAGATCATTCTTGAAGGGGCCATCTCCCTGCAGTCACGGTTCTTGGTGACCACCAACAAGAAATCTGTCATCTAAACTAAAAGGGTCCAGAACTGTGACCATAGTCAAACAAGGAAAATGGCCAGTGATTTGAAAAGTGCATCAAGGTCCCACTTCAGCTCACCATGGACTTTCACTAAAGCACTGGAATTACACAATGACAAATGATAATTCAAGACCTTCTCTGGTTGTACATGGTAGACATTACAATTGCTGGTTCCAAGTCTAAAATAAAGAACTGCTCTAGTTTTGTTGAACTGAAAAAAGTCATTGGCTCATATAAAAGATCACAGTTTAGTCTATTAGGATGAAAAATTTGACCTTGAGTAAAAACAAAATATATAATGTATTTTTAATGTAGGAAATACCGTGTTTTGGTGATTGTTTAATGGGACCAACTTAACCTTAAATAAATGTCATTCTGCTAATAAATATGTTGGAAGTAGACTGGTAAGGAGAGTTTGAGAAATCCCCTAAGCTTCCTTGGCTTTTGTAGTAAATGATTTACCTTCGTGGGGAAAAAATAGTGGGTACGAAAGCATGGGAATTTGTTTGCTATTGGACATTTGCCCTAAGCACATTTTGCAAAGAAAAGTCATTTGTATATGGAAAAACAATATTCTAGTCAGGAGAAAGAGCCTGTGTGTTTTGCAACCAAAAGAATACTTACAGAGCTCCAGTTTGCTTGCCAATGTTACAAGAAGTCTTTAAAAAGTTAAAATAGCAGGGATTATAGAGTCCACATGTTGGCTGACCGGTTTGTTGTCCTTTCTGGAAGAGCAATGGAAGTTAAGGGGAGCAGTAGGGTGGGGCTCCAGTAGGTGGGTCACGGGGTGTTGGGTTCACAGTTGGTTGTTTTCCATAATTCCATTAAATGAGAACTGATGGAATCCCTGGAATAACTCTGGGAACATCTTTCTGGCACTTCTGAACAGGAGTCATTTGACCAAGAATTATCCTATGACACAATTGTGGAAATAACAATAGGGCCCAAGATGGGAATGTAAAATACAGCAGAACCCAGGGCGCCTTTTCACCCTGTGGACTGTGCCTACCGCCTTGACCATCTCCACTCTATCCGTGGGGTGCCTGGGTCAAACCACTGAGGTCTTTCTGCATTCTCATTTCTACCTTGACGTGTTCCTCTTCGGGTCCCATGTGAGAGCCCACCCACCCGTGAGACTCGGAACCTTGTGGAAGCTTCCTTCTGGCTTCTACAACCATGCCTATCCATGTGCCTGCTCATGTACACAGTGACATTTTCTAAGTTTAAAATGTTATAATAAATCTTCTTAAAATAGCAAGTATAGATGCAACTGTACAGACACGTAGTACACTTTAATCACATTAGCTGCCCCTATTATTCTGTCTTTTGCCCTTTCCACTTCCCTCTTTCATATCCATAAAAATCTCTCTTCAGTATCATGTCCTCACCCATCTCCAGGTTCTACATACAAGAGAAAACATGAGATATTTGCTCTGTGGGACCTATTTCATTTAACATGTTAATAATGTTTCTACTTCACGTTCTCCATCTTCAGTTCTTAAAAATCATCAGGAGTTTTACTTCAAAGTCACCTCTCCATTTTTAGCACTAACAGATGGATGTCATCTTTGGCCAGTTTTATGGGAAGATTGTGTTGAGCCTTGATTTTCGCATTTCATATATATATATAATTTTTGGTTTCTCCAACAGGCACATAAAATGTATATTTTAGTTCCTCACAGTCCAAATACCTTTTAGGGGTAATTTTTGGCCAGTAATGTTGCCTAGCAACACAGGAAGCATGCCACCTTATAGAGATGTTAGCTGAAAGTCTCGGAATCAGAGTCAAGAGAAAATTCCAGCACCGTATCTGATTGGCTGTGTACACCAGCCTCTTGGATTTGGTTCTGTGAATTATAAGAACATACCAGAAATACTTGCTTCAAACTCTTAAAGCTAGACACTGATTTCCCCCACAACCTTTGAGGTATTTGGCAATCTCACTGAGCCTTGCAAAGCTACGTGTCTTTAGCATCTAACCCCAGTGCCAGAGACGTCATGAGCTCCTAGGAAGTGGATCTTGACTAAAGGAAACCTGAATTAAATAGTACCACTGCAGAACTACACCATCTGGGGGTTTTAACAGCTGAAGCTGTGATGCCCAGGCCAGTCACTAGGAGGGAGGGAAGGAATTCACTTCAAAAACGTGAAAATGTCCATGCCCCGTCTGCCTCTGCCCCTATCCATCATGTTGTTCCTCAGTACAACCGTTGGTAGATTATTGTTTTAGTTTATGTTTTTATTTGGTGTTTAATGTGTATGGTTGTTGTGCCGGCATGCATTTCTATGCACCACCTGCCTTTAGTGCAGGGGGAGGCTAGGAAAGGCCATCAGCAGCCCTGGACCTGGAGTTATAGATGGTTGTGAGCTGCCACGTAGGTGCTGGAAACTGAACCCAGATCCTCTGTAAAAGCAGCCAGTGTGCTTAACTGATGAGCCATCTGTCTTTGTATTCATGAAGAATGTATTAGTTCTACATTTGTCCTAGATATGAACAGTTAGAGATTGTTTGTTGCTATTTGATGGGAGAATAGATAAAACAGAGAGAATGACAGCTTGTGCTCAGGCCTTTTGCTTTCTGTCTTCCTGATAACCATATGATGATAATACTTTAAGCCTACAAAAGTAGGCGGACTGGAGTTCAGATCTGCAGCACTTCTATTAAAAAAAAAAAAAAGCCAGGCAGGTGCGGTGCCTACCTGGAATGCCAGATCTGGAAGGCTGAAACAAGGGATTGCCTCAGGCAAGCTGGCTGGCTAGACTAACCAAATCAGAGAGCTCAGGCTTCAACTACATGTCCTGTCTCCATCAATACAGTGAAAATCAACTGTCGAAGAGATCCTGCATCATCATCTGGCCTTCACATGTGCATACATGCATGTACACCTGGACACGCATGTGTTTCAACACATGTAGACACACACACATACACATGCACATGCATATACGTAAACACATACATACATACACACACAGATACACACACAAATATTGTGATGCAAAATTCATGTAGGAAGTCCATTGCATCTGGAATAATCCTTAATTTCAATGAATTTAGAATAGTTATTTAAAACCTAAAAACCAGCGTGCACTTTAGAAAGGGACAATCCAGGATATGAATCTTGCTTTTAACTCCTTTTAATACAGTTTGAGCTCTCAGCTTCTCCAACCTGTGAAATAAGGATAAATTTATGCTTAAGGTTTTTGTGAGGATGGTAAATAATATACATAAATGTTTCATAATGGTGCCTAGTAACTTGGGCAGTACCCGGACAAAGCCTGGGTACAGGGTCCTACAGACGACAAACTGGAAAGGCTAAAGCCCAAACCAGAAAAGGTTAAGAAGTTGAGCGTCAGAAGGGTGGGAACCCAAAGTTTGGTGTTGCAATTTCTTTGTTCTGTGTGATTTGGTAATTTTTGAAGCTCGGAAATCCTGTCCCTTCCTTTGTTAGCTAGTGATGATAAGTTAGTGCCCAGTCTGTTTGATGGGAGTAAACATGATGGCATTTGCCTGGTATGCGGCAGACAGCAGGATCTGTTTTGACAATAATATTCATTGCAATAATTTTCACCTGTATTTTTTTCCTCTGTACAGGAAGCTTCTTAATTTTCTGAAATGTGTAATTGGTTTGCAGGAAGTAAAACTTAAACTTGGCTCCGGTCATCACTTTGAGAAGTATGTGTGTGTGGAGGCGGGGTGAGGGTGGATCAGCTAGTTTC
The DNA here is from genome assembly GCF_903995435.1 of Acomys russatus. Lineage (NCBI taxonomy): Eukaryota > Metazoa > Chordata > Mammalia > Rodentia > Muridae > Acomys > Acomys russatus. Next base: position 79,871,018 of record NC_067142.1, on the reverse strand, counting down.
CTGGGGCCAGACCACCCAGCCTCCAAGCAATGATCTGTCAGTCATCCATCCCCTGCAGAGCCCATCTATATCCCTGCCCCTGAATGCCTTGGCCAGCTCTCTGTCTAGCCGCCCCGACCTCAGTCATCCTCAGACCTGGGACCGGCCTTCCATGAAACATTTATTTTGCTAAAGCAACTGAAGGATTCTTGGTCTCACAGAGACATCCTTTGGCTTTCTTGCTTCCCTCATTTTAAGGGCATTGCTTCAGGCACCAGGAATGTAATTGACAAGGAAGCTAGGCAACAACCTGTGTGGATCCATTGGACTTAGGTCACCACCAGAGGCTGAGGGAACAGCAGGAAACAGGAGGACATATTAACCCTTACAGTGGCATAGAAGCCACCCACACCAAACTGAATTCTTACTCTGTGTGACTCCTGGGAGCAAAGTATACAATTCAAGTTGAAAACCCAAAACTTAAAAGCAGATAAATAAAAGATGAAATGAGAAGAGGCTTAAAATTAGGTTTAAGTGATGAATGAAAACTTGCTGATCACTCACACTGTGAAAGCCTGAGTCCATGAGAGCACTGAGCAAGTTATGCACTGATGAGGCCTAGTGGTGGCATCGGAACTTAGGTGGCATACTTTCCTGAATGTTCAGAGAGCTTCTGAGATCTCTAAAGTTCTCTCTAAATACCATGCTATTCACAGAGCCCTAACTACCTCCAAGCCCTCATTGAGTCCTGGCCCTATGTTAGAAAGCTGCCATAAGACCTAGGGCCTCAGTGGACAGGCCCATGGGCAAAGTGCTTTCCAAGTAGGCCTGGTGTGAAAAACCCAGGTGTGACAGTGTGTGGCTAATGCTGTCCCTGAGAGGAGACAAGGCAATCCCAGGGGTCTCACTGCTCAGCCATTATACCCAATGCTGGCCCCCAGGTTCGGCGAGAGATTCTGTCTTTAAAAATACTGTGGAGAATGATAACACTCAGTGGCTACCTGAGGCTTCCATGGGTCCAAGCATGGCTGTGCACATGCCCCTAAAACACGTGTGCATACACACAAAAAGAAAACAATTTTTAAAAAACAAGATCCGAAGGCTGTCACGCCTTTCTCTCTTTATCCTCCAGCATCTGTCTAGTAGTATGTTAGTAGACTATGAACGAGCAGCAATGATGTAATATTATGCCATATAATTATTTCTATATAATTATGCCAGTGACTATGGGAGCTGAGGCTTGCACCCTCCATCCGTGCCTTTGCATTGGTCAATCTCCTAGCAGTTAGGTCTACAAGGTGGCTGACTCAGGCCTCTGGTGGGAAGAGGGGTGGCTCTAAGGTGCGTTGTGGGGTGACTCTGATGAGCACGTGGTGGCAGAGCCTCACCCAGGGGAAGGAGCTCAACCTACAAGCTCAGAGAGAAATCTCTGCTCCAAATTCACTGACTTTTCTTCACAGAAATATGAAATTCTTAAAGTCTCTTTGTTCCTTCACCTATGCCCATCCTCTCTGAGGGTAACAGGACATCATCTAGCTCAGATGCCATTGCTTTTGTCCCCTCGTTTGGTGATCCCAGGGGAAGACCTGTGTGTGTCACCAAACTCCGGCAGCTGCAAAGGAAATGCTGGAAACAGAGGCATGAGCTGTAGTGTGCACTTCCCTGAGATGCCACTCGCATTCTCCCGGAGGCCTTGGGCAGTTGTAACCCCCTGTGTGTGTCACAGTCGTGCATATAAATGCATGAGGTGATGTTTTACTAACTAAAAATACACAAAAAAGGGGGTGGGGATAGATGAAAGGGGGAGAAGGAGGGTGAGGAAGAAAGAAAAGGGGAGAAGAGGGGGAAGAAAGGGGTGGAGAGAAGGGTTGAAGAAAAGAAAAGAAGAGCAAGGAATACAAAAGGAAGGGGAAGGGGAGGGGAGGGAGGGAGGGGAGGGGGGAAGGGAAGGGAAGGGAAGGGAAGGGAAGGGAAGGAAGGGAAGGGAAGGGAAGGAAGGGAAGGGAAGGGAAGGGAAGGGAAGGGAAGGGAAGGAGAAGAGAAGGGAAGGAGAAGGGAAGGGAAGGGAAGGGAAGGGGAAGGGAAGGGAAGGGAAGGGGAGGGGAGGGGAGGGGGGAAGGGGAGGGAAGGGGAGGGGAGGGGAGGGGGGAAGGGGAGGGAAGGGGAGGGGAGGGGAGGGAAGGGAAGGGGAGGGGAGGGAAGGGAAGGGGAGGGAAGGGAAGGGAAGGGAAGGTCACAACTTAAGTTTTGAAATGTACTTGTACGTATGTTCTGCTTGAGGGGTGAGCCCCCCTCACATTTCACCAATTCCACCCTCTAGCTGCCTGGTTAAAACTAGTGAACATTCCTCACAACCCTGACGAAGGGAGCATGGGCCTTTAAGGTTTGTTTTTATCAAGTTGCTGGGGCTGGATCCCAGTGTTCCTGCATTCCTCCCTCCGGGTGGGTCACCGCATCCTTCTCTCTGGCTTTCAGACTGCGGGGCATGAGGAAAGCCTGCACACTGGGCTCTGAGGAAAGAAACCCTGCTGGAGTCCCTGTGAATGTTTTTTAATTAAGGTTTCTTAACACAAAAACCATAAAAAGTACAGATGCCAACTTATAATAATTTTACCCACAAACTATATTTAATCGCAGCATAGTTACCAAATAAAACAAGATGGCAGAAATAGCTTTAGTGCCTAGGAGGGGAAAAAAGGCATACACTTTCAAAGCAGCTCACCCACGGCCACACAGCTGACAGCTTCAGATAAAGGCCAGGTCGCACCGAGCTCGGAACTCAGTTTTACTTAGGCTCTGTGTAGCGCTGCGTGCCATAGAGAGCCTTCCTTCATTGCTTTAATGGTGGAGTTTAGAAGCCTTCTTCCTGCAATTAGTATAATGGAGGATATAAGTGTGGAAACAGGAGATGTTTTCCCTGCTCACCTAGGCAATGAAAATGTTTAAAATCATAAATAGTCCCAAGGTTAAACAGAGGTCATGCAGACCATGCCTTGTTTTCATAATTTTGCCCGTGCTTTGAGAGAAGTTTCTGCTTAAAATATAATCCTGGTCTGACCACAATCCACTTAGACAGATCCAATCAACTGTCGATCAACAAACATATGGCCCTAGAGGAAATCCTTCAGCTGCAGGGCCTATGTAGCCTTCTCCTCCCAGCAGGGAGCAGTATGCTTTCTGAGGACCATGGCTGTGAGTCCCGGGCCTTGACAGTCAAGTCTTCTGCACTTTGTTTCCAGGTTGTCAATTGCTCTGTTGCTCTCTCTTACTCCAGCTGGTGCAGTTTCTGCATGTGCCTTGCCTCAGTGCTGTATTAATTAAATGTATTTTTTAATGTAGGACATCACATGTTTCTGTGAGTGTTTAATGGGACCAACTTAACCTTAAATAAATGTCATTCTGCTAATAAATATGTTGGAACTAGACAGGCTGGGAGAATTTGAGAAATCACCTAAGCTTCCTTGGCTTTTGTGTTAATTGGTTTACCTTCCTGGGTAAAAACAGTGGGTACAAAAGCATGGGATTTATTTGCTGTTGTCTGATTCCCTGACACCACTGGGTCTTAGTCCATGCACGCTAACAATGGGTGAGAGCCCAGGGAGATAGCACATTGAATAAGGTGGTTTTCATACCCTCCTGGAGATCCACACTCAGATTCACAGCACTCAGGAGAAACACTGGGCTCATGGCATGTGCCCATAATAGCGGCACTGAGAAGGTCAACACAAGAGGATGCCTGGGGTTCATTAGCCAGCTATGATAGCCAAATGGGTAAGGTACAGGTTCAGGTAGAGACCTTGTCTCAAAAAAAAAAAAAAATAGTGGGAAGTGATTGAAGAAGACACCTCATGGTGATATCTAGCCTCCACCCACACCTGCACACTTGTGCATACACATGAATGTATACACACATATACCAGATACCACAAACACACCACACACAGAAAGATACACATACATACATGATACAGACACTACACAAACACACCACACATGCACAGAAACACACATACATGACATACACACATACCACATAAAAACACACCACACTCACATACAAGTAAAATAAAATTAAAACAATGAATGAATGAGAAAAAGGGATATGTGTGTGTGTGTGTGTGTGTGTTGTCGATGTTCCAAATAAGTTACTAGAAAGGTAAATCTTTTAATCAAGTTCTGATGATTTCAGAGCTGCTATGCTGTATGCTTTATCAACCACCAATTAATAGGTTAATTGAAAGACAACTGACAATGTCCTAGAAGGCTAGAAAACAATTTATTTCATGTGTTAACTAAGTCTGGAAATTACCATTTTACATTTCATTTCTTACTGGAAACTAAATGTTCTCAGAAATGTTCTTAAATTACTATCAAGTAAGAGTTGTGGAAAGAGAATATGATAATTGTGGAAAAAGGAAAGAAAAGGAGGAGGAAAACATACTTGAAGAACAGAAAGCTGTTTAAGTGAGAAGGTAGGTTCCTGGCCCCAGGACCCCAGAGGCCTCAGTCTTCATCAGTGTGTGTGTGTGTGTGTGTGTGTGTGTGTGTGTGTGTGTGTGTGTGTGTGTTTGCATGTGTGTGTGTATGTGTGTGTGTGTGTTTGCATGTGTGTGTGTGTACCTACACGCACACATTTTCATCATGGCTTCTTGAGACAGGGTCTCATTCTGTAGTTGAGGCTAGTCTGGAACTCACTGTATAGCCCATGGTGACCTCAAACTCAGAGCAATCCTCCTGCTTCAGGCCACCCAAATACTAGGATTACAAACAAAAGCCACCATATCTGGAAAAATCCTAACTATATTGTTGATAACTTTTTGGATATTTACTTGGGAATAGGAGGGTTTTTTCCCCACACTTAGATAATAAGCAATCCCTATACATTGTCTCAAACCTCAAACAACTCAGAGACAAGAATTCCCATCGTACAACTGCAGAAACAAATGCTTAAGGAGATTTAACAATGGATGTGGAAACAGAGCTTCTAAGCACACAGCACTTAGTCCCAATGTCAGCACCATTACTGCCATCCTCGCCAACCACACAGGGGTGACCTGCACCACTGTGAGCTGTGAGCATGACTCTGGGTGATCGCGAGCCAATCGTCCTCCACTGCCATAGCCAGAACTCCAGCTCTGCTAATAGAGCATAGCTTTTCTGTGTGTGTATGTGTACATATGCATACCTATGGTGAGTACACGTCCATGTGTGTGACCATGAGCGCCTGTGTGCCAAGCACTACAGAGAAAGTCAGAGGACAGCCTAAACTGTTGGTCCTTACCTTCTAAGAGTCTGGGGGTAGAGTCTACTCAGTGTCCTTCTGCTGTGTACCCCCAACAAGCTAGCCTCTGAGCATCAGGGACCCTCCTGTGTCCTCTTCCTGTATCACTGTAGGGACTACAGAAGTTTCAACTACATCATCACCCATGCCTGAGAGTCTCTTCAACATACTAACATAAATAATTTTTCGAACTCATAACTCTGGTTCTGAAGAACACCCAGAGGCTTACAGTAACCTGAGTATTGGGACTTAGAGCACCCAGGCTACACAGTGTCTCCCCGGCTGAGGTAGCCCATGGGCAACACCCTCAGTAGAGCTGGAAATGGACTCCGTACTCGGCATGACTTCATTCGGCAATCTCTCTGTATCTATCATTGGCTTCTGTGTCCAGATTGATGAGTTAAGTAGAAAACTGTCATTGTGAACAATGACTATGGCCCCCGCACTTATCACGTAGGTGACCTTGGGGAGCAGCTACTGTCAAGGCGAATTGCTAGAAGTGCACCCTAGAAGAAATTGATGTAATTGTTGGCACACACAAATAAACAGTTAAGGGAAAATAGGCCACACTGGCATTTTAGAGTAATCTTGCCAAGCCTTCTGTCTGCCAGATAAAAAATGAACACTGTTATCCACAATGAAATAATGTCCTGTTCTCTGCTGGAGTCTGTTTCTCAACCTGTGGGTCCACATCCCCTTTGGAGGTCAAACAACTTATTCACAGGGGCCACCTAAGACCATGGGAAAACATAGGCATTTACATTACAATTTGTAATACTAACAAAATTACAGTTATGAAGTAGCAATGAAGATAATTTCATGGTTGGGGATCACCACAACATGAGGGTCACAGCATTGGGAAGGTTGAGAACCACTGATTTAGACTGACCGTGGTGTTTTCAATGTGGCTCTTATTAAGGCCAATTAAATAAGAACATGTCCACCCAAGAAAGATGTGTTTACTTATTTTTGAGACAATGTGGTCCAGGCTGGCCTTGAACACGCTACACAGCTGAAAATGACTTCAAACTTCTGATCCTCCCGCCTCTGCTACCGAGATTACAGTAGTGTTCCACCACACCAGTTTTATGGGGCACTGGGAATCTAATTGAGGTCTTCATGCATGCTAAGTAATTAGTCTACCAGCTGAGATTCATTGCCAGCCTTTTCTTTTGTTAATTAATCTTTATAAAGCTTATTCGCTGTAGACACTGTTCCGTGGGTAGACAACCAGCCTAGCACACTAGAGACCCAGCATTCCAACCCTAGTACCTCCTAAAACAGGGTGGTGGAGTCCAGAGGGGCCTGAGATGCAATCCCAGTCCCTCCAAAGAAAGACTCCAGCTGCTGAGAACTTCCAGCTCCTCAGCTAACTTGGGGCTACCTGGGCTACAGGAGCCACACCCCCAACCCCACAAAAATCAAAGCTATAGTCAAATGAATCACACGGAAAGGAAAGTTGATTCTGAAAAGGAAAGGGCCGATGAGGCACACAAGCAATGCCTTCCCTAATGCGGAAGTTACTGTCGCTCTTAGCAGGAAGAAAACGGCCAAAGCTCCATCTCACTTTCCGCTAGATCAGAGAGCTCAAGTTCAACACAAGTTCATCCCACTGCGACCACTGCCGAAGGAGACACAAGGCTAAGGGCAGATGGTCTTCAGTCAGGCCGCTCACTTCCAGAAGGGAAAACAAAAGCACATCAGCCCGGATTCTCCAAAATTTTTACATTAAAAAAAAAAAAAAAATCTGGCTTTAAAGATAATGTGTGTATGGCTTTCACCTCTCATTTCTGGTCTTGAGAACACACATAATCATATCATTTAGAAGCCATTGAGCCCAAGTCCCTGCTTTTACAAATGAAGAAATTGAGAGAGAGAGAGAGAGAGAGAGAGAGAGAGAGAGAGAGAGAGAGAGAGAGAGAGAGAGAGAGAGAGAGAGAGGGAGATAGGACTAGGGTAGAGCTGGGTTCACAAGATGTCTAGACTCCAGCTCTCCGTGTCTCCGTGTCTCCAGCTTCCCTTGGTTGACAGTGGGAGGTGGGGCTTAGGAAGCACAGCTCTGGCTGGCCATGATGACGTCACTGTGAGTCCAGGGTCTTCCCAGGCTGCTGGCAAATAGGACCAAATTGAGCTTTAGTGTGTGCTGAGGGTTATGAGGCTGCCGAGGAGAAGGAGATGTTTGCCAGGACAGCTGTAGAATGACTGACGTGGAAACTAAGAATATGTGGCCTACGGTTCCTTCCTTGAGTTCTCTGAAAGAAAGAGAAATAAATGAAAAAATCAGCTCTTCAGCTGCGTGTATCTGGGCTCTGGTGTCCTGTGTTCTCTGGCGCTCTGTTCTTTTTCTTTCCTACATTTAAAAAAGAGAAAGGAAATGATGGGGCCTCAGTGGATGGCCCCGCATCCAGGAGTATATGCATAGTGCAAATGGGAATTGAGGGGTTTTTTTTGGTGTGTGTGTGTGTGGTTTTGTTTTTAAAGAAAAAGAAACGGACATAAAGTCGGGAAGATTATGGAGTGGGTGAATCTAGGATGTGTTAGAGGAAGAATAGCAGTGAATATAATCAAAACGCATTGTATGGAATTCTCAAAGTATTAATGAAATAAAAGTTTTAAAGGTGGTTGATGGTTAAGCTCCTGCAGCCCTTAGCCTTCCTGCAGTGCCTAGTCTCCGAGCGCCCCCTGCCGTTCACCTCCAGTACTCGGCCTTTGTCCGCTCAGCCCCACTTCTGAGCCCCTCCTAACAGAAGGACACTGTGCTGCTGTGCGCCACAGAAAAGCTGGGAAAATAGCAAAATTAAGTTGATAAAATTTATCTCCTATAGGAGTGCCTTGGAATTCAAGTGGAATGTGGTTCCCTAGAAGGTTTAAATAACCCTTTCATCTTAAACATCTACTTTATCGTGAGAGCTGCACTGTTTATTCCTCCTGCGCTATCTCGTCGAAATCTAAACAGTATTTCTTCTCTGATGGGAGGGAGACAGAAAGCCTAGCCAATCAAACAGGAAAGAGAAGCCGGCAGCAGACAGCTGGTCTCTTGTTTTTAGGGATAAAACCCACATTCATTCACCCAGGCCGGCTCAAAATTAGTAGACAAAGCTCAAAGGAGACATCAGGACTGCAGGAGAAAGTTCCCTGGGTGATCACTCCATTCATCCCTTTCTTCTCTTAAAGAGAAGGGGGGGGAGCACATAGAATCTAAAGGGCACAGCAAACAAAAGAACAAGGACACTGAGCCCTGACTGTTTCTGGTGATCCACTCCCAGGCTTTTATAGGTTGTATAGTTTGCAGGGAGCATTCCATGCTGTGAGGCTGGCCTTGAACCCACTGTGTGTGTGTGTGTGTGTGTGTGTGTGTGTGTGTGTGTGTGTGTGCCCACCCATGTGTGCATGTGTGTAGTGTAGGTGCTTGTGTGCACCAGTGGGTGCAGGTGGGTGAGTCTGTGTGCACCAGTGGGTGCAGGTGGGTGCATCTGTGTACACCAGTGGGTGCAGGTGGGTGTATACCAGTGGGTGCAAGCGGGTGAGTTAGTGTGCACCAGTGGATTCAGTTGAGTGAGTCTGTATACACCAGTGGGTGCAGGTGGGTGAGTCTGTGTACACCAGTGTGTGCAGGTGAGTGAGTCTGTGCACCTATCAAAAGAGGGCCTGTGATCCCTCTGAAACTGGAATTAACACAAGTTGTGAGTCCCCTTGGTTGTGGGTGCTGGGAACTGAACCCCAGGTCCTCTGTAAAAGCAATAAGAAAAAAAAACAATAAACACTCTTAATCCCTGAGCCTTTTCTCTAAGTCCTGATTTTTACTCCTGCCCAGCCTAAGTTCTGCTACAACTTGTCATTTGCTTGGCAGCTAAGGGGAGTTAACACGTGTACCTCAGCTGTAGTTTGTTTTGATGTTACTGTCTCTCAGACATTCGACTGATCTGCTGTGATTCAGAGTACCTGGCCACCCTCGTGACCCTGGATAGAAGTATCCAGAAGCCTCATGCTCATTTACAGCCTTTAATACCACTTTCTGGTTGTCAACCCTCAAGGGGTGGCAGGTGTTGTTCAGAGATAGTCCAGCCTGATGCCCAGTGACTTTTAAAGCAAGTCTCCATTAGCCATAAGGGGGGGGGGAAGCATTGCCATCTCCTAGTCAGGTGCCAAGGCATTGCTGAAAGGTGAATTTGGTTATGGAGGATGCCCAGTGCTGGGGGCTTCTCCTATCATAATGGAATCCAGTGGAGATTATGAACTTATTTTTACAGGACCCCACTTTCTGTTATATCATAATAAATAGTATCTTTTTTAAAAGGAGTATAATCTTTAAAGAAAACAAAAGTGTGGGGGAAGACTGAGAACTGTGTATATTTATCAATGAGTGTCAATTACATTGGGGGAGTTTTTATGACAGGGTCCCATGTAGGTGAGGCTAGCCCTAAACTCACTATACAGCTGAAGCTGGCTTTGATCTTGAGACCCTCCTGCCCCCATTTCTGAGTGCCAGACTGCAGGTTGTGCCACCACACCCAGCTGCGACTCCCTCCTGACCCCTTCCCTTTGTGGACCTAAAAACTGTACATCACCAACAAGCTTTGCCAAGGAATCCCTACTGATGGGTCACGTGGTTCACTGCATCCCCATTTTCTGTGAACCACACTGTGCCAGGAAGCAGTGTGGGGGCAGAGTTCACATAGAACCTCCTTCCTGTCCTTCAGTTGGGCATACCCTTAGTCCAAAGCAATGTCACATGTCCCACTAACATTTGTTTATTTATCTGTATTATGTGGACATTTCCTGCTACTAGATATTTATAATTGTGTTTGAACTGACAGAAAAAGGAAGTGTGTGTTCACCACAATGCTTTTTTCTTTTGGTTTTGGGGGGAAGGGTTTTTGAGGCATTGCTTACTTAGTTCCCAAAACAATCAACTATCCAATCTAAAAGAAGCTAAAATATCTAAATATCTCAGATGAGCAAAAGCCTGCCTGCATTAGAAGCTTTTCACAGAAGGAAGAGGACACCTCAGAGCCTCCAGTTAAACTCATTTTGATGTCAGAAACCACCCCTGTATTCACCACCAAAGCTGATTCTCTTAGACATATTCAACGCAGGCTGCCAGAGCTCTCATGGGATGACTGAGTAGCCCAGCAGGAACTGCTCCTGTCACAACCTCACAGCAAAGCTCTAACTCTTATCAGCCTTTGTTTTCACCCAATCAGCCACATCAGCAAATGGTGTCGCCCACTGGCTCACTGCGACTCTTCAGTAGATGGGTGTCTTGGCCTCTTTTCCTATTGCTATAATAAAATACTCCAACAAAATCAACCTGTGGGGAAAGAGTTTACTCTGACTCACAGTCCGTCACAGTGGGGACGTCACGGCGGCAACAGGAGCCTGAAGAACCTGGTCGGCCATAGCTGAACATCCAGAGAGGGACCAGCGAATTCGGAGTGCTAGCTCTCTGCTTGTTTACTCCATATGGGATCTCTTTCCCAGGCAAAAGTCCCACCCACAATTAAGATGGCTCCTCCCACATCAGTTAACTTGCTCTGGACAATCTCCTCAGGTCTGCACATAGGCTCCTCTTCCAGGTGACTCTACACCGTGTCAAACTGACCATACCAATAGCCGCGGATGGGCAGGTGTTCTGCAGACATTTCTCTCAGTAAACTCATCAACTACACCTTTTCGCCTACCACCCATCCTTGTGCCCTCCCCAGAGACATGGAGGCGGGGACGCTCCCATAGAACTGCTGGCTCACAACTGTGTGTCTTTGCACATCTGTTTTCCTTTTCATCTGCCTGTTGACCTCACCGGACATATAATGAATGGCCTTTACTGGTGACGTTTCTCCTAACACCTTCCCTAAACAATGACCGATTCCCCCTTCTGCTATTGCTTGTGCCTTTAGCAGAGCAGTGACCCTCCAGAGGAGGCCCAGGCACATCCTCCTCCACAAATACCCAGCATGCCTGTTGTTGTGGAGCTGCTAAGTCAGAACCTCTGCAGTGGGGGATGGGGGGAGGGGTTGGGAGTCTGCTTGTACTATAAATTCTCCTCAGCTCCAATCTCTCTGTCCACAGCACTCTGAATAAAAAACAGTAGCAACTGGTAATTATCAGGCCCTAATTCTGTGCCAACCACTGTTGTGAGTACTTCATACATGGACTGGCTCTTGTCACTGGCACACAAACTTCCAGAAGGCAGAGTTGCATTCTCACGTGGATGTTGCTTATTGTCCATGTGGGAGGCCTGTTAGGAAGCTGCCCAATAGCACACAGGTAATCAACGGCAGTTCTTCTTCAGGAAGTGTCTCTAGACCATTAGTGTTCACTCTTCCGCAGACAACTCTTTTGTTCTGCCTTCTAGCCTAGGCTGTGAAATCACTCGGTACAAGAATTTTGCCTTTTAGGCTGTGTAGAGAGCTCAAAGGGTAAAATTCTTCTCACTTCCTACTTCCCAGTGTGAAGCTCTGAGCTCAGGCCTCCATGGCCCCACCTGGCCCCACCTGGCCTACCTGGCCCCACCTGGCCCCACCTGGCCCCACCTGGCCCCACCTCTATATGCATGCCCTGCCTTATGCCTGACCATTCCCTCCAGGCTTTACACTCACACTCACACTCACACAGATGATTGAGAGAAGTGTTGCCTGTCTTTAAATAAATAACTATGTGTGTGATATAGTCAATACGTGCTTATTATTAAATTTAGAATTTAGTGTACGAAACAGAGAGATGCCTCAGTGGAAGCACACTTACCCAGAGTGTAAAAGACCTGGGTTCCGTCCTAGCATGGCAAAAATTATAAATCAAGTCAACTAAGCCAGAAGGTACTACCGTGTTTTTAGATGTAGACATTGTCTTTTTAAAGGTTTCTTTTTATTTCTATGTACGTGTATGTGTATTTACGCCACATTTGCTCAGGTACCTGAGGAAGCTAGAAGATGGTGTCAGATTCCCCAGAGCTGGAGTCACTGGCAGTCATAAGCCACTTGGTGTAGATGCTGTGAACTGAGCCTGGGTCCTCTGAAAGAGCAACAGGTGCCCTTAACCACTGACCCATCTCTCCTGAATATCCAGCACCCTGAATAATAATACCTTTTATTTAATAACGAAAACAAAAACCTTACAGAACAAAACAAATAAATAATTCAATAATTCAATGCTACAATGCCTTGGCAAAACACCAATAAGATCGCATCTGCTCTTCATAAGCCATAAAAAAAATGAGTACAAATAAATGAATTCACATCAGAAAGCAAAGCCTACAGAGTAACATCTTGTAATGTCACAGAAAGCAGACCTAAAAAGCTCAGCATGAAGTCTCCAGGGAACCGCTAGTGAACGCTAAACTGTATTTTCATGTCCTTGACCTCCCTGTAACTTCAAACCCTAACACCACATCGATGGACACAGAAGCATCTCAGAGACAGCCATGGCCCCATCTTCTTCCTCATCCAACACCTACAACCAGCTGCCAGCTACTTGAGTGGCTAAACATTTCAAAATCTCTGAAGAAAGATCCAGCTTCACCGCAGGGTGGAGGCACAAGAGGAGCAGCTCCTCTCAAGGACAAAACCATTTGTTCCTATCACCAGTGTGTGAGAAAAGTGGACCCAAGGTCACTAGAAGGGCAGGGCTGGGGAGATGGTGCAGAAATAAAGAGCATTTGCTGCACTTCCGGAGGACCCAAGTTCAATTCCCAGTTACCAGCTTACAACTATCTGGAACTTCAGTCCCAGAAGATCCAATGCCCGCTCACCTCCAAGGACACAAGATACACATGTGATACACAGACATCCACACAGGCAAAACACTCATGCATAGTAAAATAAAGTAAAAAGAAACACCACTCTCTAAGAAGAAAAAGCCCTCTGACCTGAATGGTGACCAGTCCACATGCTGTTTATAGAGACAACTCTAGTCTACCCTTAGCCCAAAAATAAAAAATAAGAGCTGAAAGACAGCACACTGGCCACTCAGCTATATTTAGCATTCTATTTATACAGTCTGTAGTGAAACATGTATCTATATACCCATCCATATACCCACATGTGTATGGGGATGGCAAGACAGGTCTTGTTGTTGTTATTTCAGGTAGTGTTGCAAACCCAGGACCTCACACAATCTACATTTGTTTGATGTTATTTGCACATATACACAAATGGCCACAGTCCCTAAACATCTATGCCATTTCCTGGTCGCTGATGCCATCTAGGCTCTTGCCCACTGGCCTTGTCACAGGAAGCCAGTGCACTGACTGATTCATCCCACCCAGCAACCACGGCTGATCCCAACAGTGGTTGGGTGAGCTCGTCCATTTCATATCTTCATCAATCTGGAGACCCCACCAAAAGAAACCTTTGCTACCCAGAACCAGACTATCTTCTGCTTCCAGCCTTGTAAGGAAACATTTTTCTCTTTTGTAGAGAAAACGTATACCTATCACCCCCGCAAGAGCGCATGTCATCTAAACTGTTCGAGTGTCGGGGACAGTTTGCTGCCTGGGACATAGAAGTTCAGAATAAACACTCGGAGAAAACAGAATGCATACAGACAAGCTGTTGCGGGACACACATGAAGCAGCGTGCTGTGTGGAGCCATGCTGCAGCAGTGTGCGATGCCAACAAAATGCTCGGTTTATGATTACATGGGGCAGCAGCCAAGTCATGAGATGCGACAAGCAGCAGGCTGGCCTGTGCAGAGAAGCAGAGACGTCAGCAGCCCCCCTCCCCTGCATTTCATCCCTGGAATATTTTATCTCTCGTTTTCCATCTGCAAGACACATCACAAAAATGGCGAAGGAGCCGGGGGGGGGGGGGGGGGCCCGCTGTCAGCTCCGAGCTGCAGCAGCGCTCCCTGGGCTGAAAGGCTGATCCGATGTGACACCTGCTGCTTCTGTGATTCGCTTCCACATCCTCCTGCCAGGGAAGGCAATGGCTTCGTAAACTGTGACAGGACTGAGCCCACCAGAGTCACCAGTGGTTTGGTTGGGACCCACAGAGGGAAGGGCTCTGTGGTCACTCTGGTGGGTTTGTTCAGCTCTTCAAAGGAAGGCTTGCCCCAACTCTTAGGACCATGGAACACAAAACCATTTGTCTCTCACTTTAGGACTTTGCCTGGACCACTCAGCATCCCTAGCTGAGTGAGGAGTGTGTCTCTCCACTCAGGGAAGCATCCCTGGGAGCCAAGCACAGTTCTGTAAATGATTTTCACTCAGAACAGGATGCGAGCTGCTGAGTTGGAGGCTTGACTCGGAAACTTCCACTAGTGCCATCGTCTATCCCCAGCAGATCTGTGGCTTAACAGTGATCTTCCAGGGTGATCGCTGGGCAATGCCTGGCTCTAGTGACAGCGTCTGGCCATGGCCATTGTCATTTTACATCTGGGGTCATTGCTTTCGGTAAATGCAATGTGTTTGAGTAAAGGACTGAGGTCCACGATATGTGTGTGCTCTACAACAATCAGCTACAAGAGGCAGACAGTATAGATCAGTGGTTCTCAACCTGAGGGTCTCGACCCCTTTGGGGTTGCATATCAGACATTTACATTACAACTCATAACAGCAAATTTACAGTTGTGAAGCAGCAATGAAAATAATTTTAGGGTTGGGTCATCACGACATGAGCAACTGTGCGAAAGGGTCTCAGCGTTAGGAAGGTTGAGGACCACTGTTCTGGATGGTTGAGAGACTAAGGCCTAGCCCCAGGCATCTTTCTCAATAAAGGAAGCAAGGGTGCAGGCCAGCATTGAGAGCCTGGGATCTGTTAGCCATTAGACTCTCTGAACACTACCCAGTGGAACTCAGGACTGCTACATCCTGTGCCAGTCAGTCAGCAAAGTGTCCTGGTCACCTTTGCTCATCTGAATGTCCAAGTTTTTCACCTGAAAGGCCATTTGGGCACTCAGAAGGCAGAAGCAGAGGACCTTGAATATAGGGACAACCTGAGCTACAGCCAGTTCCAGGCCAGTGAGAGGTATGTAGCAAGACTCTGCCTCAAAAAGGGGAAGTGGGGGCCTGGGGTACAAGTTAGTGGCATAACAATAAAGTGGCATGCAAAAAGGCCCTGAATTTGATCACTAGCACAAAGAAGAAAAGAGGAAAGGAATAAGGGAGAAAGGGAGGGTTGAAGGGAGGGAGGGAGGAGGGGGGAAGGAGGGAGGGAGGGAGGGGGTAACTGTATATTTATGAAATAAAGCTCTGTACAAAACACATTAAAATGCGCCACACTCCTCAGTGCCAATAAGAGCTCCAATCAATAGGGATCAGCTGCCCAGATCAGAAAATGCCACCTCAGATGAGTCAGTTTCACCCCAAATCACTAGGCTGGGAAGCTCAGGGCCACACTCCGGCACTTCCCCACTTCCTCCCAGCTGTGACCACTAACAAGAAACTCAGTCCTGGAGCCTCAACCAACCAGGTGATCACACAAGGGAGAAGTCCCCACAGCTGCTGCTAGGTGCCCGCAGGCAGCAGAGCCACTGTGCTGGAGGCAGGTGGTTCTCAGGCCTACTGTGTCTAGCCTGGGCTAGCCTCCAGGAAGGCAGGAGAGCGAGAAGCTGAGCTTGCATCCCTGGTGGAACGAGTGAGATGGAAAGGGACCAGCCAGGAATGCCGGCTCTGCACCAATTTGCCTCCCCACTGAGGGAAGTCTGGCATTTGGGTGCCTGCCAAGAGTTGTTCTGTCTTTATGATGACCATGGCTTCAGTCTCTGAATAAGAAACAACAGACAGGGCACTGGAGAGGCAGCTCAGTGTCTAACAAGCCTTGCTGCTCCCGCTGGGGACTGGAGTTGGACTCTGCATCCACACTGGGTAGCTCCAGCTCCAACAGGTCCAGCACCCTCTCTGGCCTCCCTGGACACTCACATACACATGCTCAGACACACACAGACACATATGTACACACAGAGACACATACATACACATGTACATGCTGAGACATCTGCACAGACACACATATACATGCGCATGCTCAGACACGCAGACACATACATACACATGCATGTGCTTGGACACATGCATACACAGGCTCAGACACCTGCACAGACAGACATACACATGCTCAGACACACACATACACATGCGCATGCTGAGACACCTACCCGGACACACATGTACATGCACAGACATACACAGACACAGGCACAGATACTCACATATACATGCAAATGCTCGGAAACACACACACACATATGCACAGACAAACAAAGACAGACACAGACACAGACATACACATAAATGAAAATAAAATCAATTCTTTAAAAAAAAAATAACAAAAATTCCTACTTATAAGAATTAAACAATATGAAGAACAAAGCCACGCATTACCCAGCATGAGGTAAGCACACAACAGCACTGTGAACATCTGCATAACCAATTATATGTTTACAAAATAATCAGAGAATTACTTTGCCAAAATCTATGCACTCGCTTTCTATATTAAGCCACACGCTAGGGAGGAAAATGCTCAAAACACATCTGTATACTTGAAAGAAATGGTCTTATATAATCCAGCTAGTATATTTACCAAAAAAAAAAAAAAAAGATGATCTAATGTACATCAATAAAGTAATTGGTGCTGACCATGGCCCCAGGCATGGGAGCATCTAATACAGACTTGGTGCAGAAAGAGGCTCTATTATAGAAGAACTTTTTTAAATTAAACATTTTTTTATTTTTTACATGTACATTTATATTATCACACATGTATACAATAAACTACCTATAGCAAGAAGAATCATGGCACAATCAGGAATTATATAAATGTTACATCCTTAGTGTTTTGGCTATTTGTATTTGCAGCCTTGAAGAAAACATCTTTCCTATCTTGGTGTGTCTAAAATTCTGAATATAAGTCAGTCTCCATCACATCTTGTCATTATCAACTTAAAACATCTATCTAGACCTAAAAACATCTTAACCCTAAACAACTAAGCTTCAATGTAAAACTAGGCTACCTGGTCTTCAACCACACCACAAACTTGAAAAGGAATAAATTTGATTACTTGGGTATGCCAGGAGTGCAGGTTAGTAGCTTTCCAAATGAGAAGATAACAGAGACAGTTGCTACCTGAATAGTCACCCAAAACTCTCTATAATGTTGGAGCATCATCTTCAGCCTTCTGGCCCAGCATATCTGACAGACATATTTGTGAGGCAGGAACTACTGAGGACTCGCTTACACTTTCTTGGAAGAGTTTGGCCGTTGACTCTGCCTGCATCGAAGCTTGCCCTTTTTTAGGCAGAATTCTGTCTGTGGTAGAAATGAGGATATTTTGCCCAGTGGCTTGTTTGCCACCTTTGAAGCCATCTCCATAAGGAGGTTCTTTGATGTTCATCATCTTCTTTGAGGTAGGCTGGGTGTTGCCAGGAGTTAACCTGTCTCATTGTTGGTGAATCCTTAAAATAATAAAAATATTTTAAATGCCATATTCTGCATGTCTCTGAGGTTTTTGAAGACCTTATTTAACTATCCTACCTTATCTTTCTATAGAATCATATCTATCTGCCACACTTAAGATGTGTATTCTTGTGATAAAAGTAGACTAGTAATTGACATGACTGTGACTTGATCAACTAACAATTAACTTGGATAACTTATTTATCCTAAACAGCCTGCAATGTCACTTTCAAAGTATTAGAAGTAAGCCTTGTATTATAATTGAGTTATATGGGTACAATACTTCATATCACACACACACACACACACACACACACACACACACACATTATATATAATGTGTGTGAATAATCATCTTACATTTGAATTCTATACCACTGTATCTAAAATTAAATTAGAACTTTGATTTAAGGATACCAATTAGAACTCAGGAAACTATGTCTGACACAAAGTTGCACACACATGTATGACCCACATGCAGTACTTTGACTGGGCTTCATCCTTTGCCGACTGGAACTCCTCCTCTTCCTGTCCCATTTTCTTGGGAGTTTGCTAAGCAATTAGCTGTTGGTTTTGATAAAAGGACGCAAATGTAAGTTTGACAGTCTTGAAAATTAAATAGAAGGGGGAATAGCAAGACACTAGAAATTTGGATTTTAACTGTAGTTCTTAAAGGGCTCCCTGTTCAGAGTTCGGGCGATAGGAATGGATATGTTAGTTCAGCAGATGGAAATGTTTCAGCCAACCATCCAGCCATTCAGCCATTCATTTAACACATGTTAAGCCAGGGAAGAGGCGCTGTGCCACACAAGCCTGGCCCTGACTTCAGTGGGGTTACAAGCCAGCAGAAGCAGCCAGCATCCAACAAGTGAACCAACAAAGGAATCATTCCAGAGCGGTAAGGGCCAAAGCACATCACAGTATGAAGTACCAACAACAGCAAAGAAACACGCACAGCGATAAAGGAGGAGGCTGCGTACACACACAGAGTGCTGAAAGGAAGGGTTTCGCTGAGGTGAGGTAGGCGTTCAAACCATGTGTGCAGAAAATGTGGAAAGAACATGGGTCTAAGGTTCAAATGAGATGATCACTGCAAAGGTTTGCAACAGGAGCTGGGGGGGAGGGGCGACCATGTATTCCTTGGGAACCCTACAAAATGAGCCATAATGGATGTGAGACCTGAGGCATGATCTTGGAAACCTCAAATTGGCATCTCCTATCCCAGTGGTCAGGCTGAGCCAAGCTGGAAGTAAGCATTGATCTGTCTGGAACTCAGAGGTCAAATCTGTTTTAACCTTGAGGCTACGGAAAGGTTGTCTGTCAGCTGAAAAGGTATCTGCCCACTTGGTATGAAACACATGGACCATGGGGAGCCTTAAGAAACCCCCAGCCATCCTCTGCCATCGTCTGCTATGTGTGAGGCTCTAGAGGGGTTGCCCGAACAAAGCTTGATTCTACTAGATATGTGCATGTCCAGAGAAGAAAAGAATAAAAAAAAAAATAATTAAACTTCTCACATGAGCTAAATCAAATAAGCCCACCAACTCCTTAATAAAACACACAGGCATTCAGCCAGCTGTCGTGGCTGTGTTTTTCAAAAAAAGAGAAATGTGCAAGGGAACTGAATACAAGGACTTCAAGCTATGTGGCTTTAGGGAAAATTCACAAGGAGCAAATATTATGGGGTGGCACTGTTGTCATCCTCTTCCCGTGGAGGCCAGGAGCTGCGAGACTACTCAAAGACCATCCAGTTCCAACCTGATTTCCAATACTTTCATTTCAGAGTCAAGATGATTCTTCTGAGGAAAATGGTTGCACATTCAAGGATTAACCAAACCTGAAGAAACCTAGAGAGGAAACGGAGACAAAGAAACAAGAGGCCGGAGCCAACCTGGCCACCTTCTCATTTCTCTGGGAGCCTGGAGTTTTTTTGCTGCTTCAGTCGGCCTCCTCTTCTCCTCTTTTGGCAATGTGGAACCATTCCTTCGCAAAGCAGAAATAAGTATGAAGTGGCTGGGGATTGGCCATGGACCTGTGCAGGGAAAAGCTAGGCAGCTAGGCAGCTGGCCACTCCTCCCCTGGGGAACTCAGAAGGAAGCTACCAAGAGGGAATGGAGAGAGAGTGGGACTTGCTTTGGGTCAGGGCACAGAAGACACAAAATGTTCCCAAAGGTAGATGATATCAGAGATCATTTTAGGGACTCTCTACATGGTAGCTCTCACCTCTCTGAAGAAAAAAAAAAAAGGTAGTTCAAACCCACATGACACTTCTCTCTCCACTTAACATCCACAGCACACATCTCCCTTTCTAATCTAGTGTAAAGCAACATGTACACTCATCGGTGCCAAATATTCACTTGAGAGTATTTTATTCAACAGTATCTAACATTTACACTTACACAGCTTTCCTTTAAGAAAAAAAACTCTTCTGAGTGTGTGTATACACATGTGGTGCATGTATGTGTGTATGTGCACAGTGCCTCTGTGCATGAGGGAGCAGAACAGAAGGTGGGTCGCTCTCTACCTGCCTCCTTTGAGACAAGGCCTCCACTTACCCTAGAGCGAGGCTGGCAGCCAGCAAGCCCCAGTGACACACCCTCTGCCCCAATCTCCATCCTGCACAGTACTGGGGTTGTGTGCATGCACAAGCACACCTGGCGTTCCAGGTGGATGCTAGAGATTCAAACTCAGGTCCTTGTCCTCCTGCAGCAAGTGCTCTTCCCCCTCAAGCCATCTCTCTAGCCCCCAGGTTTCCATGGTTTGGAAAATAACATCACATTTTGGAATTACAAAGGTAGAGGTATGTAAGAGAGCAAAACTGTGACCACAGCGTACACACTAACAGTCTCCTGCGGCGAGGATGGGGGTAGTGGCCCACTTTGCTATAACAGCATCCACATGACATCCCTGGGTACTCTGCCAGATTGTGAACTCGACACACCACAGCATCTGATTTTGGCAAGCACAGATCAAGACACACAACCGTAGCCAACACTTGCCTAGGGGCCATATGAATAAAGACCAAGTCTCAATTAGCGGGTCAAGAAACAAGGTAATCAATTAACAGTCTGGCTGTCTCCAACTCTCCAAATTAAGATGCCTTTGAAAGCCCAACTGATCTCTCTGGAAAAGAGCAGTCTCCTCCAGCACCTCCTCTGGGAGGTGAGATTATAAGAAAATAATTGAATCTTCTGTGTTTCTGGGAAGTACTCAGCATGCCCAGGTGTGATGCAGATGGTGAGGGATAAAGAAGGGAACTCCGTTTCGTGAATAAGGCACATGATCGTATGCACTCATAAATGCCAAATTCTCCTCACTTCCCGGCAAGACTCTCCGCCTCTCGTCGAAGGTCACTGACAGTATCAATGGCCCACACCCCACACCTAATAAAAAATACCCAAAGGAATGGAGAGGTCAAATCATGTACAGGCCCCAAAAGGACTGTGGGGTCAGACTGCCCATATTCAAACTCCATCACTGTAGAGAGAAACTGAGTAAAAAACCAATGTCTGTGAAACAGGGGCAAAGACAGTGTCTTTCCCCTAAGATGATGATAGAGAGAAAATGAGCCCATGCTTAGAAAGCAGCTAGCAGGGTGACTGACGGCAAAAGGGTGTAATGGCTAGCTTGCGTTGTTCCCTCAAGAATAAAAAGGGGGAGAGAAGATAAAAAAATGGAAGAAAAAAAAAGACAAAAAGAGGAATGAGGAGATGACATAGTGCTTAAAGGACTTGCCACCCAAACAAAACAACAAGGAATTCAGATGCATAGACCCATGTATATTCAAGTGGGCATGGCATCCAACCTCTAGTTGTAACCTCAGATGGCAAAGAGATCCCCTGACAAACACATGCACGCGCACACACACACACACACACACACACACACACACACACACACACATATATATATATACACACACACACACAGGTACACTATATATACACACATACATACAAAAAGATTTTAATTTAATTTATCCTCACATCATTGATGACAGAAGGAACTGTAGCAAATATCATTAGGGACATGAGCTGACCTTTAGAAGAGGAGAGGTGGGAGCTAGGAGGGAAGCGAGAGAACGAGTCCCAACACTGCTGATGAGCCAGTCACTGTCCATGTGGCCTCACTTTCTGAAGACACATGCGCTCTGCCACATCCACAGCCTGCCATACAGTTTACAGTTTACGCCCTGAGTCTGGTCACCTTACACACCCAAACAATATTCACCTATTGCAGAAGGGACAGATTTTGTCTGAAAACTGTTTGTGTGGTTTGTCTTGTCGTAATTGTGGGAAAAGAATATAGAGTGTGACACCGCCTGGGGTGAGTGCTGTCCCTGGCTTTTAAACTTGAACTCTAAGGGGCTGTAGGTTTGGGTTACTATGACTGTTGTCAATGCCAAACTCTGGTAAAAAAGGGAACTGTGATTCTTGTAAAACATTCTGAGTAGAATTAAACTTGAGGTTGCAGAGATAGCTCAGTAGGAAAGTACTCCTGAGTATTAAGGACCTGATTTCAGAGCCCAGCACCCAAGCAAAAGTTGGCCACACTGGTGCATTTCTCTAACCCCAAAGGTAGGAGGTAAAGACAGGAGGAGTCCAGAGGCTCACCTGCCAACCAGTCCAGTCAGTCAGTAAGTTCCGGGCTCACTTACTGAGAAGGGCTGGAGAGATGGTACAGTGGGTAATAGCACTTGCTGCTCTTGCAGAGAACCTGGCTTCTGTTTCCAGTACCCCTGTGGTGGCTTACAACCATCTGTAACTCCAGTTCTAGGGGACCCAACGGCCTCTTTTGGCCTCTGAAGGCACCAACAAGGCCACACTTTCTAAGCTTCCACAAAAAGTGCCATTAATTTGGGACCAACTATTCAAATACCAGAGCCTATAGGGAACATCAATCATTCAAACCAGGGGCCTTTTATGCCATCATTAAAACATTCCTACTTGATTCTGAGGGCGGTGCATAGGTGAGGGAAGCCATGAATGTCTGATTCCTGTCGTCATTACATAGGGCCATTACAGTGAGGGGCAGTAACGGAGCTGCAAGGCTGGCATGGTAAGGATGACATGCCCACGGCTGTGGGGGCCGTGAGGACCTCTCTTATACTCTTTGCTGTGCTCTTCCTAATCAGAACTGTAAGAGCAGATCAGAAGTTCTAGGCTCTCAAGTATCTGGGAAGATAGGATATAATTGAAATTAAATTATGGGTGCATGTGTGTGATGTATATGTGTGTGTGTGTGTGTGTGTGTGTGTGTGTGTGTGTGTGTGTGTGTGTGTGTGTGTGTCTGTGTGTGTGTCTGTGTGCATGAGACTATGCACCTCTGTTCATCTGTGTAGAGGCCAGAGGTTGGACTGAGATATCTTTATCATTTTTCACCTTACCTTTTTTGCAGAGATTTCTTTATCTTAATTTTATCCATATGAGTGCTTTGTGTGTATTTATGTATGCCATGTGAATGCTTGGTACACTTGGAGGCAAAAAAAAAAAAAAAAGCCATTGGATCCCTTGGAAGTGGAGTTACAGATGGTTGTGAGCCACCATACAGGTGCTGGGAACAGAATCTATATCATTTAAAAGAGAAGCAAGGGCTAGGGGAAGCATGTCTCAGGAGGCAGGCTTTGAGAGTTTAAAGATTCTCACTGTTATGAGTTTCCTCTCTTTGTTTCCTGATCATGAGATCAGATTTTCTAGCCACCACGCTTGGTGCTTGGTGCCACACTTCCTACTGTGAAAGTACTAGGCTCTTCTGTCTCGGGAATCTGTAAGCCTCTCTACACTGCCTCAGTCTCAGTGTTTTAGCACAGTCACAGGAGCAAAAGGAGGACACTGAGCATCCAGGACTCTGGTACGAACTGTTCACCATCTTGTCCACAACCTTCCCTTATCACCAAGGAAACCCAATCTTACAAGATGGTCTTTTGAGACAGAGAACGAAAATCCCCTTCTAACTGTTGAGAAGCAGAGAATGAAAATACCCTTCTAACAGCTGTTCTCGTGACCAAGTCCCACTTCAACTCTTTCAAATATTGCCTATAACGCTCACAAAAGAAAACAAATCTCTTTTGACACAACATTTTGACCAAGTTCAATCTGGCTATTCATGTTAGTCCAACTTTTTTTTTTTTTTACAAAAGATAAACACAGTTCCTAAAAACAAAAAAAAAAAAAAAAAAAAACACATAATCAAAAAAGCACCTCCCAGACCTTTTACGAGGCCTGGCCCTGCTGTCCAGATGTGCTCTTCCTTCAGCTTGGTTTAATTAGAGATCCAGATGTCAGCAACCCATCGGCTTCAGGTGTGATTCAGATCTCCTCAAAGCATCGGGAGCCTGCCAAACTCCCGAAGTTTTCAAGTTGAGTTGAGAAATGCACTCCTTATAGGAAAGTCCCCATTACAGCCAGGAAGCTTGTCTGCAGGAGGGGCAGAGCCAGGATCTTTCTTCCAGCTTTCTCATTTAGAAGCACAGTGAAGATAACTTGGTTTGTGTTCAACCTGTGTCTGAGATGAGTGACAATGCTCTCAAGGGAGCTGCGAGACTTCTGAAGTCTAGCTCCTGGTCAAACTTGGCTGGCTCTCAGACAATGGTCACGGTATGCAGAGGTTACTGAGAGCCCTAATGAGCCTGTTACCCTTGCACAGTAGAAAGCTCATCGCACGCTTGTTTATTCTTCTTCTTCTTCTTCTTCCCAGTGGTGTGTCAGAGCTGAACTTTTTATAGTGCCTCTGGGTCCATAGTTAGACAAAAGTGCAATTAGCAAACAGAGCTTGCTGTCCAGGGTAGCCAAAAAAAATTTTGAAAGATAATTCCCAACATGATTCAGTCATAGATGAAAACCAAACTCCCGTGAGAGGAGAGAGGACATCTCCTTTGAGTAAACAGGGCTGTTACACACGGCCTGAAGTCAGGAATGTTTAGGTTCTGTGATGCCAGCAAGAAAAGCCATAAACAAGCTTCCCAGACCTGTGATCGAGAATGATACCAGTCTCCAGGTCGCAAGGAAATGTTTGGCCAAACCTCAGAAGGACTTTTCTTCCTATCACCAAAACAAATGTGGTACCGATACAAAACCAGAAGACAGACAATTCATCCTCGCCGTCCTGGAAATTAACAAATGCCTTCACTCTTTACACTTCAACCCTGTGTGACATGATATATGAGCCTCCAGTCAGCTTTGGGGTCTCCAGGAGGGCAGAGTGGAGTGGTTTATGCCCTGAAATGTATGGATTAACAAGCTGTCTTCGCACCGTACTTCCAGCATCACGGTGATGCACGTGACCTGGGAGGAGTCTGTGACCCTGCAGATGTCACACCATCAGCAGCAATGTACAGCACGTTCAGAAGAAGCAATCAAAACAATCAAACAGAAACAGCAAGATGGCTCTGGGAGTACAGGTACAGGGCGCCGATCAAGACGGCCCTGTGGTTGGTAGCAGGCTATAATGGGACGTGCGTGCTGCAGGTAAAAGACAGACTCCCACATCTGCTCCTAGTGCACCAGTGCTGGCCACATCACTCTGCCTCTGTGCTTCAGCTCACGTCCCTGAAGCAAAGCATCACCTCAACAGCTGCCCTTTGGCTGATAGAAGGGATCTGCCTTGGTGAGGTGAAAGCAGAGACTCTATGGGCACCCGGGTACAGTTTGTACTAGCATCAGTCATACTAGTCAACATGTTTAACAAATAGTCTAAGTATCCACCCACAGAGGCATTGTTAAACAGCATAGAATGCACTACTGTTAGGCTCTACAAGGAAGGATAGTCTAATAATGCTAATACTGTAATGCTGATGAACCACACAGACATTGTGCTTAATGATACAAGCTATACAAAATCAGGATAAATGTGTGCTATACGATTCCACTTGTATCAGGTTCCTAGAGCAGGGAAATCAACAGGCAGCAGAATAGAGATTACTGAGGCCAAATGGAAGTAAGCATGGGTACTTTTGTTTAATGAATAGTTTCCCAGACCTCTATTTTCTTTAATTTTATTATTTATATATATATTTGGGGGGGTTGGGTTTTTTTTTTTTTTTTAGACAAGGTTCTCTGTGTAGCCTTGGGTGTCCTAGACTCACTTTGTAGTCAAGGCTGGCCTCAAACTCACAGCAATCTGCCTTCCTCTGCCTCCCAGAGTGCTGGGATTAAAGGTGTGTGCCACCACACCTGGCTGTTTTGTTTACTGTCCTCACTGCTCTGACAAAAGCAACTTACAGAAAGAAGGGTTTGTTTTGGTGCAGAGTTTCAGGGAGGACATGATGGTAAGAGCAGGTGTCTCGGCGACAGTGGGAACATGAGGCAGCTGGTCACACTGCAGCCAGGGAGGACATGATGGTAAGAGCAGGTGTCTCTGCGGCAGTGGGAGCATGAGGCAGCTGGTCACACTGTAGCCAGGGAGGACGTGGTGGTAACAGCAGGTGTCACTGGGGCAGCGGGAACATGAGGCAGCTGGTCACACTGCAGCTATAGTCAGGAAGCCAGGAGACAGATGCCATACTCCACTCACTTTCTTCTTGTTATTCTATCCAGGACCCCAGCCCATGGGCTGGTACCACTCACATTCAGAATGAGTCTTCTTCCCTCAGTTAAGCATCTCAGAAAACACCTTCACAGACATGCCCAGAGACGAACAATAAAGATGAACTATCATCACGCCAAAATTCTAAAAACCAATAGTGACAGTTGTACAGCATTGAGCATGTCCATAAAACCATGCAATTATGCTCATAACATTGACTGGTGTGGGCAGTAGAAGGATCTGGGTTGGGACAGATGACAAGCAGGGTATAGAATGAACAGCTTTGTCACCCTGCCAAAGGATCTTTTGACCTTTCAAATGAACTTTACACTGGAGCCTTCAGCTGATGGGATCCTTTGCTATCCTCTCAGTGGAGAGCACGAGGTGAGGGCACTGATCTCTTCAGTGGCCACAGATGCATTGTCTGCACCCTCCTTGTCCACAACTTTAAACTTCCTCACCCAGAAACAGCATCCATGCAATAGACTGAATACTATCCTGCCTCGAATTCACTTTGCCAAATAAATTTTTTTTTAATTCAACCTAACTCAATCTTGCCAGGAAAGAGGCAGAAGGAAGTCAGAGCACGGATGACCTCTACTTCTGTTTTCTAGAAAGCCCTGTGTCCCTTCAGAACCTCATAAGCCAGGTTCTATGTTCATTTCAGTCCTCTTGTTTCCCACATTCCCACTAAGCTCTGTTCACAGAATTCTGGGGCTTCTCTAGCCTATAGTTCTAAACACTTCCATATTCTTTCTGCAAACCAGTTCCAAAAGACATGAGCAGACTTTGACAACACCCAAGTCCTATTACCCACTTTCTTTGTTACTTGCTTTCTCGTTACTGTGGCAAATGCCTGCCAAAAGATTCTTAAGAAAGAAAGGATTTATCTTGCCTCATAATCTGAGTCCAGTCCTTTGTGGTATGGAGGTCATGCAGCTGGACCATGAGGTCACGTTGCATCTACAGTCAGGTACCCATGAATGAATGCCACTGCTCAGCTCAGCTCATTTTCTCCTTTTTATGTGGTCCATGGAATGGAGCCATCCACAGATAAAGTGGGGTTTCCCACTTCAGTTAACACAATATTCAAAATCCATCACAGGCATACCCAGAGAATTGTCAGCTACGTAGTCCTAGACCCTGGCAAGACGGCAGTCAACATTAACTATTACAACCTACCATGAGGAGTTCTTATAATCGTATAATTCCAACCAAAACCAACCAGAATCAGCAAACCAGGAGAGGACGGTAATTCAGCTTACAATGACTAAATATTTGGCACATAAAGAAAGCTGAAGCAAACCTTTGATGAAACCATGTCATGCCTCAAATATTATAGTGATCTCCTAAGCAACATCCTGGTACCTGGTTTACTTCTTGTGTGCGTCTTTGATATTCTAGCACAGTGTAGAACAGTGTAGGCGTCCACCAATAGCTACCATCTCTTGGACATTCTTTAAACAGTGCCCTGTGCAAGTTGTCCTACCCCACCTAAAATTCATGATCCTATTTGGAGCTAAAGCAAATGAGCCACCAACCATGAAAATACAAGGAGGAAGCTTAAATGTGTGTTGCTAAGTCAAAGAAACACAATCAGAAAGGCTCCCAAGTAGGTGATTCCAAATACATGACACTCCAAGAAAGAAAGGCACAGGGACAGTGTAAGATCAGTCCATTTTACCTTTTAGTAAGAGGGATGAACTGGGACTTAAGAATAAAAAAAAAAAAGAATATAAAACAAATTTGTATAGTGCTATAATAGTTCTATGTCACTATACATTGGCTCAAGTCCATGCAATGTACACTAAGAATGGCACTCGGGCTTAAGTCTAGATGACAATGATGTATCCAGGCAGGGTTGCTGATTGTAATGTGCTGCCCTAACTGTGGGGGATGGGTATAGAAAGTGTGTGTGTGTGTGTGTCCATGTGTGTATGTCTGTGTGTCTGTCTATGTGTTTGTGTATGTCTATGTATGTGTGTGTGTCTATGTGTATCCATGTGTGTCTGTCTGTCTAGGTGTCTGCCTGTGTGTTTATGTGTGTCTGTGTATGTGTGTGTCTGTGTGTACAGCCAGCATGTGTGTGTGTGTGTGGTATTTATGCTCCTTCCTGTCAAACGCACGGTGAATTTAAAACTATTCTAAAGTATTTAGAATACTTTAGTCTGTCCTTTAAAGTCCTCTTCAGAAAAGGATACAGATGACTCCATACCCACCACACCTTGCTAATGTAATCTCATTTGGACGCAGCAATTTTGCAGATGTAATCAATCTTCAAAGAAAGCCATGGTGGATTCAGATGGACCAGTACAGCAAACTAGTGTCCTTATAGGAAGAAATATCTGGACACAGAGATCCTCACACAGAGGAGCAGAGGATTTGCAAAGATGCCAGGAAATGAGACAATGTAGCAACAAGCCTGGGCAAATCCAGAACGCGCAAGCAGCCATGCAAGGCAGGATCAATAAGGAAGAATTGTCTAGAACTTCCAGGAATAGTAGCGTTGGGCCCTATGGCCGAATCTGTCAGCCCTCTGAGGCCTTGAGGACAGATCCGAGCCTGGCTCGAATTTCAGCAACAGTCTCTGGTAAATAATCTGGTAAATGACTCAGCATGGTCCATCCAGGCACATCCTGGTGTGAGCCCCGCCTGCCAACAGCCACGTAACACAAACCAATTGGTCCCACAATATCAGGCCACTTTTCGTCCTGGGAGACATCATAGCTCCTGACACCTTATGCCCCGCCTACTTCCTATACTCTATATAAGAGAAACCTGCCATAATAAAGGTGGGACCTGCCTCCAACAAGACTCCAACTCAGTGTATTTTTCCTCCAGGCTTTGTAGGAGGAGGCTGGGTCATCAACACTCATTATCCTGTTCAGCCCCCAGGGAGAGGCAATGGCAGTCCAAGTCCCCTCCCATTCCAGCCTTACCTGCCCGTGTAAGAGAACTGACAGAATTGGTGCCCTGTGTGAGAATCTTCTTCAACAAAAGAACGCTGACGGGCCAATCGGTCTTCGAATGAGTGTACTCCCTTAAAATATGGGAGAGTTCTTCTCCTCCCCCAAACCTAATGTTGCCTTAGACTCCTTGATGAGCGCCCCCTGGCCTACTAACCTTCTCCCCCCCCCCCCCCACCCCCACCCCCGCCTACAACCAGACAGACAGTCCACCCACCAATTCCTTTGTTACCTCCTCTATCCCCTCGGTTTTCCCCCTCCCACCCCCATCTTATCCCAAAAGGAAAGAAAGAAAGAAAGAAAGAAAGAAAGAAAGAAAGAAAGAAAGAAAGAAAGAAAGAGAACCACGGGCCGGCACCTCGGCTGCTTCTGCTGGCCAATCTGCTGCTGCTGCTGTCTGCGCTCCTATAGGCAGTGGCACTGGCTGTTGGTGGCCCTGGTCCTCTTGCCCAACGTAGGGCTCTAGGCTTTATACCGTGAGCCCCAGCCCTTAGCCAAAAGAGAGTGGCTCCAAAAAGACTGGCGTGCCTCGATAAAGAGTCTCCATGATGAAATGGTCCCCAGGC
Organism: Acomys russatus; assembly: GCF_903995435.1. NCBI lineage: Eukaryota > Metazoa > Chordata > Mammalia > Rodentia > Muridae > Acomys > Acomys russatus. The sequence continues at coordinate 79,841,314 of NC_067142.1, read as the reverse complement.
CCCCTCTCCACCCGGTGAGTCCTCGGAAGCCTTAAAAACAAACACACAAAAAGACACCACATTCCACGCAATGACTGTTCCTGGAACACGCAGAAGACAGGGCTCACACATGGCCCTCTTTTCCCTGTCAGCCCAGATTGGTCACAAAGCCCCAGGAGCCAGGGTGCCCCATGCTGAGCCTAGCTGCCAGGTCCTGGTAACAGCTGAGTCCATGTGGCCCGCCTCACCTTCTGGGGACAGGGAAAACAGACGGAGGACAACTGTGGATGAGGCCTGTAAACAAAACCCTGGCCCATCCTTGGGTCTAAAGGACAAGAGACACATCACAGCCCTTCCTCGTGCTCCGCCCAGGCAGTCCGCCCAGCCTGCCCTAAGGGTCCTTCTCCAAATAATGGTCATTGTCCCCCTAAACAGAGATTAAAAAAAAAAAAAACATAACACCACAAAAAACAACAGAGTCACCAGCAGTCCAGTTTCAGCCTTTAAAAAGCCCATCTAAATGTCTTTCCCCAGAGTTTCAGTTTCTACAAGCCACTAAAAGCAATCCCAGGGGACTTCATCTCAACAACTGTTGGCAGACAGATGTTACCCATTTCTCCCCCTCCTGACTGGGCTGGGGATCACCACTGGAAGTCACCACCAACACAGCCGGGATGGGCCTGGCTTCTTACCTATATGTTAAACTCTGCAAACAATTAATAGAAGAGACAGGAGCGCTCTCCAACACCATTCAAGATATTCAAGACCAGCTAGAGTCCCTTACAGAGGTGGTATTACAGAGCAGAAGAAGGCTAGACTTACTAACAGCCGGAGAAGGTGGGACATGCTTGTTTTTTTTTTTTTTTTACAAAAAATAAAAAAGGTGTTACTTCTATGCCAGTAAGTTGGACCTCATCAGGGGAAAGAATAAAGAGCTCCAAGAGGACCTGGAACAGCACCAACGGGAGCTCCGAGAAAATCCTCTTTGGATCAGCTTCAATGGCATTTTGCTCCATCTTCTTCCCTTGCTTGGGCCCCTGATGCTTTCTATTCTCATTCTTACCCTTGTGCCTTACATTGTGACCAAATTGGTACATTTTATTCAACAGGGGCTTGAGACAATAAGGCTCCACCAGGTAGAGATACATTACCAGAGACTTGCCATGCATGAACTGGCTTCCATTTATAACCAAAGAGGGCTCTAAAGACAAAGGCTTTGCCCCCTGCCCTCCACTTGATCTATGACGGGTAAGATCCAGGTGAATCCTAGACAACCTAAGACAGACATGGGAGGAGCCTAAGGCGGATGGTGTCCTGGTACCCAGTGATGGGTAAGACCTCCATATGGGGGACAGCCTAAGACGGGGGCCAAGATCTGATATCCGTCAAACAAAACAGAAAGGGGGAGATGTTGGGCACTATGGCTGAGTCTGTCAGCCCTCTGAGGGCTTGAGGACAAAAGCGAGCCTGGCTTGAATTTCAGCAACAGTCTCTGGTAAATACTTCTGCATAGGAATGACTCAGCATGGCACATCCTGGTGTAAGCCCCGCCTCTCAACAGCCACGTAACACAAGCCAATTGGTCCCACAATACCAGGCCACTTTACATCCCTGGAGTAGTCATAGCTCCTGACTCCTTATTACCCACCTACTCCATATATAAGAGAAACCAGCCATAATAAAGTTGAGACCTCACTTCAACGAGACTCCCAACTCAGTGTATTTTTCCTCCGGGCATCGGGTGTCATAGGAGGAGGCTGGGTCACTGACACTCACCATCCCGCTCTGCCCCCAGGGAGAGGAAATGGCGGGTCCAAGTCCCCTCCAGCTCCAGCCCTACCTGCCAGTGAAAGAGACCCAAAGTAGTAGAACCCTGGTAATACTATGATTATAGACATCTGGGCTCCAAAACTTGATAAAAAATCACTTCTGTTTTGAGTCTTCCAGGTTCTGGTAATCTGTCATGGACACCTAGAGAAATTACCATGCATGATAAACCAGGGTTAGCTAGGCACACCGTTGGTCTCCATTAGAGGCGCCTGTTCTCTGCTTCAAAAACACAATGCTACCTGCCATTACCCAAACATGATCTACAGTCCCACTTGTTCAAGCTTTATGCATCCTCCCTCTGCATGCTTTTATACCTCTTAATGGCCTATAATAATCAAATTCAACCTTCTGCCTTCAGAATGAACACACCAACCTCCCCTCTGTGAAGCCTTACAGAATCCCCAGCCAGCAAAACTGGCAATGTTCCACTGTTGTACCACTATATATTTGAGTTAGGAGCTAAATCTTACTCATTTTTAAACTCTCCATACTAACATTGCTTAACACGTACTTGGGGCGGGTGTCTTTACATTAATTAGTTTATCAATTAATAACAACAAAAAATAACTCTCTCCAAAAGAAGCCAAAGAAATTCCAACAGAAAGTGAAGCAATCCTGTAGGCTTATAAAGTCTCATATGCATAATTTGTCAACATTTCTCACATACAAAACTGCTTTGGAAACATTATCTTCACCATCTACTCACAAGCAATCAAATTGGCATGGTGATATAAACCAATGTGCTTATATTTACTGAGAGTATGGCCTCCTTGAGTGCCTGCCTACACATTCAAAACCATGTGACATCTCATGGACAAACAGGTTAGAAACAAGGACTTCTGTGTCCTTGTATTTTTAGGTGAGTTAGTCTGAGGAGGAGAAAGAGAAAGAAAGGAGGGAAGAAGCTGCCTAGATAATCTTTCCTCTTCGCTTTTTGGAGAATTTCTTTCCTTTTTTGCATTTTGGGGGATTTCACACATGTGTATTACATTTACATCACTCCTCCCATTCTCTCTCACCCGTTCTACTTCTCCTCTGTGTGCCCCAACTCCCTCTCAAATCCACAAACTTTTCTTCTTTTGATGCATATAACCTACTGCACCTATTGAATCTTCATATGTACACATGCTTAGGGATGACCACTTCTCTCTCTCTCTCTGTCTGTCTGTCTGTCTGTCTGTCTGTCTCTGTCTCTCTCACTCTCAGAGCCATTGATTACATGTAGCTCTTTATCTAGGGTGAGATCTTGTGAAATTTCCCCCATCCATGTTAGCATGTCAATCAAGGTCATCACATGGGTCTTGTGTAGGTGACCATATGTTGAGATTTCGTAGATGCAGCTATGTTACATCTAAACGACGTTACCGCGAAGCAGTCATCCTGGTTCTCTGGGTCTTACAATCTGGTAGGCCCCTCTTCCATCCTTTTTGCCTGAGCCTTAGGCATAGATGTTGCATTACGGATACAGCATTTGGTGCTTGGCACCCCATGGTCACTTACTCTCTGCATTTTGATGAGTTATGTATCTCTGTAATAGGTCCCATTGGCTGCAAAAATAGGCTTCATAGATGAGGGGTGAGAGCTACTATTGCTGAAGCCCCCACACACTTGGGACACAGTTTGGAGGGACTGAGCTGACTGGGGTGTCCCCACCCCTGAGGACTAGGTCTTGTATATCAGAAGATTCCTATAATCTCAGCACTCAGGAGGCTAGTGAGTTTGAGGCTTTCCTCAGATACATAATAAGACATTGTGTCTAATTTTATCTTGGTTATATTCATAGTGATCAAGTTGATGGGAGATAAGAAAGGCATGAATAGCTAAGCTGCCAAAACTTTGTCAAAGTGATTACAATTTTACTCCCCCAAAAACAACAAAGAAGAACTTCAAAGTCATGGGTCTGACAATATTTACCTGATTCCAAAATGGCTTTGAGTCTACACTGATCTGGGGAAACTTTTCCAGCAGATAACCCCTTAATACTCATAACGGGGTTATAAAAACAAGAATAAAAGATTACCACTTTGAAGGTTGCATACGAAACCTTGACCTTGAGAAAGTTCAAATAGCCTACCAGCTAAGGACAGAAAATTCTCTAACGCCATCTGGCTGACTGTCGAGTGCCTTTGTATGCCATTGTTGCCTGCAGTGTTTGAAGAGGAAGAATCAACCCGCACGAACTTTGAGGGACTATCTGAAGCCTAAAAACATCTGTCATCACAGCGAAGGCTGGCAAACCTACAAAAAATCCTGAAGCTCTCTTAGCCCTGACAGGTTGCACATGAAGAGAGGGTGCCTGTGCATGTCAAAACAGGACAGCTGCCCAGGGTACTCTTTCAAAATGAGATGGTGAACAACACTGAAATAATTATTACACTGAAGCATTACTGGCAAGCACTCCACCACTGAGCAATAGCCTTGGCTGTCAATGCTCCCACAATAAAAACATTGGTGTAAAGAAATGAGCTTTCAATGTTAAACATTAAAGGGGTGTGTGTGGAAAGAGAGAGATTAATATATATCATATGGATGATGTGGGTCCGATGAGATGGTACGTTAATTAAGGATGCACATATGAATGTGTGTGTGTGTGTGTGTGTGTGTGTGTGTGTGTGTATACAGCCTTCCAGGCAGTTTTTCCTCTTTTCTTTTGGTCTACAGTAGATGAAAAGATTTATTAAGTGAGAAATTATCAACACATATCTCAAAAGCCTAATTGCATTGTGGTAAAAATCCAAGACACATGTGACTATGGAAAAAATAACAGTGGGACATCTTATTTCTGTACACAGTGACTGCCTCAAGCTACTGCATAAATGATGTGTGTCAAAATCTTTGGGGGGGAAAAGAAAGAACTCTACAATTCTTGGTTCATAAGCCCAAATCTAAGACACTTTGTAAGCCTTTCTTTGCATCCTGTGAGTCGGCTACCTTGTGTAGTGCAGCCGTGGAGCTCTCTGTTAGGGAAAGCGTTCTGTTTGGTTTCTCTGAGACACACGCATCCCACTAAGCGGACAGCCTATCACTCCACTCATTCTCAAACAGCTGCAATCACTAAACTCATCTGACAAACTGACAAAATGGGGGAAGGGGAGGCGGTAAGAGGACTTTTCTGAATACCTGTTTTACCCAGGAGAAATGTGTAAAATAATATCCTTTGCTATCGCAAAGTCCTGCTATATTTTAGAATTCTACAGAAGGCCAAATGAGGAGCTTCTTTGTTTATTGTAACAAAATGTCTCGAGGATATGTATTATGGTGGTTGCTTTGGAAAGCACTAAATCAAGCCCGCAAAACCCAATGTAAAAATAGTATTCCACAGGGGAAGTTTGACCCTTTAATGTGGATTTCAGATTGAGCAAGCTTCGATTTTATAGTTCTCATATTTATATTAAGCAACTCCTTTCATCTACTATATTGACAGCACCTCATAAAAATGATCAACTGAGCCATAATACACCAGATGAACCACGCATGTGCCTTCCCCAAGTTGCTTGCTTTGGAGTATATCGTGGGGAGATGCTCATGTGGGCGTGCATTGTGTGAAGGCCAGGAGCCAACAATGGTATCATTCCTCAGGTGCCATCCACCTTGTTTTTTTAAAACAGAGTCTCTCACTTGGCCTGGAACATACCAGTTAGACTTGGCTCTCTAGTGAACCCCAGGGGCACACAGCCACTGTCGTGTCTCTGCGCCATCTCCCTAGACAGACCGCTGCTTTCTTGTTAGCTTCTACCCTGGACTCTCTCTGGCCATTGTTGCATTTATTTTTTATTGTTTTTTGCATATTTTTGTTGTATTGTGTTTATTTTTATGTTTAACCATCTGCACAGCTCTCACGAAACCAGAACATATCTGTCTTCCTTCCTTTGACGAAAGAGCACATATACTTCGTAAGAAATGGTTTTCTCTTTAAAAAAAAAAAAAAAACACTTAAAACTTTAGTTTTATAAAATAATACTCAAAACTAAGAATACAACCTTACTAATGTAACAGATGCTATATCTTATGCCAAAGAACAAATGAAGCATGGATTCTTGCATTAAAATATTCCTACCAAATGGCGTCGTAAAGTACAATTTAACTTCACATTCAACTCTTCCTCAATAATCATGACAAGTGCCATCAGAAGGGGAGATATTCAAGACCATTCTAATCCTAAGCACAGCTACCATCTGACATTCATGCTGCCCCCTCCCACACACACCCTCCACACCCACATGCCACATGTACATACCGTGCCATTTGCCCTACTGATGTTCTCTTCCGTCAGCGTTAATATGTTCTCCCACATTCTAACTTACCAGTGCTCTACAGGTGATTCATAGGATCTATTCAACAGGATTTTCATCAGATTTCTTAAGTCTTTTATCATCTCTCAGGTTGACTTTTTTACTTTACTGAATATAAAGTTAGGTAGACACTGACCCAGACTGTAGCCACAAGAGTCTGTCTAGGAGCCGGTAATTAAAGGATAGGAGCTTGAATGGGGCTAATTATTAATGAATGGCAAAATTAAACAAAGCAACGTAATGAAATAGCTTCCAGGCCATTTTGTGGGGAGACTCCCAAGGAACAAGTTAAGAAAGAAAAAGAGAGTCACGTAGGGGCGGTTTAGGCGAGGGTTCTGGAAACAAAGGCACAGGATATCATCCCCTTTACGTCTGCAGGACTCGGGCCTCCTCAGGTGTAGAAAAGGCTTCCTATCTCCCTTGTTGTCTTTCTTGGCCATAGGTTTTCTGTTCTCAGAGAGGGATCTCCTGCACACTGACCTCTAAAGTGCCATGGGAACTGGGAGACTTAAATCACGAGGTTCTTTCCATTCAGACTCAGGGCTTTTCCGTGACCCTTTGTGGGAGACAATAACCTTGAAAGCAATTGCCTCTGCAGAAATCCCAGGAACAATACAAGCTCCCATAATAAGTAACCCAAGACCTCAGTGATATCACGTTTCTCTGGACTTTACCAACAGGCCTAACCTAAGATGGAATAATGAAGGCTCAGTGGTAACTCACACTTTCTAGCCAAATTCTGTTAGTCCAAAGCCTCTTATGTGGCCACTGCAGACATGCTAGGGAGTGTAGCTCCAGCTGCCTGTCTAGGAAGAATAGGAAATTAAATATTTACCATGGCTTGAATATTAATATATTTTGCATTACAGCAAAGTCTCCTTTCTGCAACTTCAGAATCAGAGGATGAATGCTCAGAAAATAAGAATTGGTCCAATGGACAGTCACTAGCAAGGCTGTGTTTAGATGATTCCCTTTCTTTCTTTATCCCCATTTTGGCAGCAAATAATTATTGAGTCATTATTTTTCCCCTAACTGTGAGTTACCCACTGTCTCTTTGTCCTTGGTTTTATCCAAGAACAGAGCCCTGTGTGACATGCCCGCCCACTGACCCATTCCCAGGCCTTTTCTGTTCATAAGGATTGTTTCTCAAGAATGAACACTTAAGGCTTCCAGATTTGTCCACAATGGTGCAGATCACTGAAGTGGCTTACTGTAGGTTAAGCCTAAATGGCATGAATGCTTAAGGCTAGCCAGGAATGATTTTGTCTTTCTAAAAACTTAAGATACTCTTTAAGCAGAAATTACATTTGGTAGGCAGACCCCAACCCCTTTTAAATCTGAACTGCTTTTCAAGATTTCAAAGGACAGAAATGACCGTGAACTTGTTTTCCCTGAAAACTGCACAGTGGAAGAGAACTACCCGGCTGTCATGATGGTGCCACCATAGCTTAGGTGTAAAAGAAAACCTGGCATTGTACACTCCATGTCTATAGAGTCCCTTTCATTCTCTTTAACATTTTTTGCAGCACTAAAATGTAGCCAGAGTGCCCATGAGAAAGCTGAGCAGGCAAAGGCACCACCACATGACCTGATGATCTCAGACTGAGCCCTTGAACCTGCGCGGTGGAAGGAAAGAACAAACATCTCCAAGTTGTCCTCTGAAACACACCATACATACATACATACATACATACATACATACATACATACATACATACAGCATATATACTTTTAAAGTAGCAAAGATAGCAGACAGATTCATGAATTAAAAGAAGTGAAACTGTTCTGAGACTAAAAATAATTACAGGGATCTAGTTACTTACATCCTGAGAACCCTAAACATTCTGAACACAGATGGAATACTGAGTACTAGAAACAAATAAGATGGTGATGTGCACATTAACTATTAACTCTTTCTTTGCAGTATACAATATTAGCCCAATTCCCAAGAAATAGAAGTACCAGGATATAAGCTGATTTCCTAAGGCCTCTGCTTAGTAAAGGAAATAAAGACATTTCATTTAACTCTGGTTGGTTTTTTTTGCCTCTCAGCCATATCTCCTTTAATCCCACTTTCTATTATGCAGCACTTGGTCATCTGGTCGACCAGCATCAGACCTCCCTACTATGCCTGTCCTCAGGCCATATTTGTCAAGGTCATAAGTGTCAGAGGTGGTAACTTTCCCAGAGGATCTTCTGCTGCTCAAAGATAACATTTCAGTCTCTAAATTTCCTATGACAACAGCAAAACACAAGCAAAATCTGTATGTAGTGAAAGAGAGAAAGAGGGAGAAAAGAGGGTATTAAGGATTATCAGAAGGATGCTTTAGGACCTTGCATGGACTGGACATAGGCCCCTACAGAGATGTAGCTGATGGGTAACTCAGGTTTTGTGTGGGTCCTCTACTGAGGGGAGTGGGGGGCTATCTCTGGCATAGACTCCCTTGTCAGTTTTTCCATTACTTTTCCCTGGTGGGACTGCCTTGCCAGGTCCCAGGGGACGAGGACGTGCTCAGTCCTAATGCAACTTGATGATCTGGGGTGGGTGGGTAGGGGACTCCCCTTTTCTGAGGAATAGGGGAGGGGGAGGAGCACAAGGAGGGGTGGGACTGGGAGGTGAAGAGGGAAGGGCTACCACCAGGATACAAAGTGAATAAATAAATAAATAAATAAATAAATAAATAAATAAATAAATAAATAAGAAAAATCACTCTGTGAAGAAGAGGGAACTTTTAATAAAAAAATGCGTCTCATTGTAGCATGAAGAAGTACATCTCAAAAAAGTATATTTTTGATATGTGAATGGCAGAGAAGTTATTTAGATATGCCCAAGGGTTCCCTCGATCCAAATGGTTGAACATAGAAGATATGAACAGTAAGAGGTGGATTCACCACCTTAGAATCTGTCTTAAGTCTTCCTGTATTTCAAATCATATGTGCTGCCTAAGAATAATCATCTCCCCTTTCTGCAGAACAGTCTAACTATGCAAGTGAAGGTCATAATTATCATTTCTATTTTACCAAAAGTGCCACAGCCAGGATGTTCCAAATGGCTCCATTGCTTGTGCCTGAACCGCATGTAAGCCATTTGCATTGCTAGAAATGCATGTGTGATAGAACCTGCCCTTGACAAAAGCTAACATAGGATTTCAGTTGCTCAAGGGAAGTGAGTTCTAAGACCACAATGCGTGGGGTTAACAAACACTGTAGTGTACACTGGAAAACTGTTAAGGGGGTAAGTATCATGTTGAACACACTTAACCACAATTCTGAAAAGCCCAACACTGGATGAAATCAAGACGTGGGGATGTCAAAAGGGCTTCAGGACATCAAGGCTGGGAAATCTGAGAGGTCTTAAGACTTGTGTACTTAGGGGACCCATAATGACAGCCTGCCTGGCTGAAAACCTTATTCTTTATGTAATGATGAAAGGTTATTGTTAAAGACACTGGAATTAGATACTAAAGGACTCTCTTAGCATCCTTTGTCAAAGTAGAGAGTTTCTAAGAGTTGAGTGCCAATCAATGGCTTTTCATGTCTGTAGACATGAAACAAAGGGCATAGGTTTAAATTACAGCAGAGGTCTTTCATAACACCCTAGGAACGAGCTCTCTTAAGGGTACAGCACCATAAGAGTCCTGAGAAGTATGGCAAAGTCACTCTGCTTAGAAATCCATTTAAAAGTATCTGTCCCTAGTGGTAATCTCCAGCCCTCCATAGAGCAAGGTGGAATGTTTGCCTAAGGTGCCACCAGCTGTGGATTCATAAAGTGTGTATGGTCCAGATGTTTCTGAAAGTGGCTTTTAAAAATGTACATTCTTTATAAAGTTAGGGCTGAAATTCAATTGGGAAACATCCCAATATCTATTTTGATTGCACTTGATAAACTGGTTCTCTGAAAATCATTTTAAATACAAACTTCAAAATACGCGTGTGTCCATGTGCCCATCTACTATGTATGAAGTAATTCATGTTTCCTTTAATGGTGTGCTTCAGCTATCTTACACTGGGTCGTAAGAGGCAATCCAGCACAGCTTTTCCAATTGCTACTTTTCAATGTCCTCATTAGGCCGGTTGGCTTGTGATCAGATATGTTGTCAGCCTTTATACCACAGAAGCTGGCAGAAACTATCACTCAGGAGCTTGTTGTTTTTCCAGAAAGCTAATATTAACTAAGTGTTTACCAAATCACCAGTTTCTTGTCATGACTAGAAAGCGCTGTCTGCCTAGAGGGAGTTCTGACATTTGGCAAATCCCATAATCCCTGTAAATCCCTCTGAATCCTGATCCTTGAGATGAATGTAGTAATTCCTGCTTCCTGATAGTGCCATAGGCGTTGATTCTTGTGATGAATGTGAGATATTGAAAACAATTCCTGCACACAGGGAACATCTGGTCATCATGATGTTGTTGATCACACCCAGGGTAACATGCTACTAACAGATATGTATGTGGCGCCATCAACAAAATCCTTCTTAGTTTTCAACTAGAAGGTTGGAAATATGGCTCAGATGTTAATAACACTGGCTGCTCTTCCAGAGGACCTGGGTTTGGATCCCAGCACCCACATGACAGCTAAAACCCATCTGTAACTATATTTTCAAGGGACCTAATGCCTCTTCTTCCCTCGTTGGGCGCTACACAAACATATGTAGGCAAAATACACCACTATACACATAAAATATGAATAAATCTCAAAATAATAAAATAGTAATTGGTTTTTTTTTAAAGCTGTCATTGGGCATTTGAAAGCAATTATTTGCTTCCACAACTTGAAACAAAATGAGGAATACCATGTAGGATAGAGTCATCTGCCACTTGGATTATTTGAGGTCTCCATTCCTCATCAATAACCTTGCTTGTTTGGGTGGTTGAAATTAATGTTTCTGAGTGTATCAATCGTTAAGCATCTTGTGGAGACCTTCATCCATGTGTGTTCAAACCCTTTGGAAGGATGTTAAAACACAGGTTGCCCAGCTCTTGCTGGAGCCTCTGACCAATGGGCTTGAGCTACTAACGCTGCCAGTCTCAAGCCATGCTATAAGATTCACAATTCCATCCCACCACCCACTCTGCAACAGCACATTTTCTTTGTGTCACACAGTACATATTAGTGGTCCTTTGGGGGACACTCACTCTCCCAATAGACACCTTGGTCTCTGTGTTAGAATTGTTGCATAGCAAACATACGAAAATGTTGGTGGTTTGTAAGGTATTATTTGGGCCTATGGTCAGCAAGTCCGTGATCTTTGTTGACTTGGGCCCACATCAGTGACCTAGACCTGGAGTGACTCTTGCAGCTGGAATCAACTGCCTGTCTAATAGTAGCCTGATCTCAATTTACCTCACATATCTGGTGGCTGTCAGGCTGTCTGCCACAGAAACAAGAGTAACCAGCCTCCAGGGTGATGGTCACCCGGTTGGCTAGTCTCACACAAGCTGAAAAGATTCTAGGAGGCACAGCAGCAGCACTCAAGGTCTCCTGAGAGCCTGACTTAGAATTTCCACCATTTCTTCTCCTCTGCATTCTGTTGGCAAATGTGCCTTGAGACCAGCTCAGACTTCAAGAATGGGGAACTAAATATTTTTTTTTTAAGATTTATTTGTTTGTTATTATACAGTGCTCTGCCTGTGTGTACATCTGCAGGCCAGAAGAGGGCATCAGATCACATTATAGATGGTTGTGAGCCACCATGTGATTGCTGGGAATTGAAACCAGGACCGCCAGGAAGAGCAGTCAGTGCTCTTAATCTCTGAGCCATCTCTCCAGCCCAAGGGGAACTAAATCTAATCTCCAGTTGGAAGATGGCTTCAGGGAGGGGTGCCTATCTCACTTGTTACTCACTTGTTCTAAGAAATGCCTGGACAAACCTATATACCAAAATAAAAGCAACATGGAGAACTCCAGCTGCTGTGTTCCTTTTCTCACTCCCATAGCAAACTATCTGTCAAAGCTAATGTAAGGGAGCATTGGCTTTGGCTCAGGGTTTGAGAGTCCAGCCCATCATGCTGGCATGGAAGGGGGTGCTGTGGTGGCAGGAGCAGGTCACTGGTCGCTAGTCGCATTGTGTCCACAGTCAGGAAGCAGGGAGAGGTGAGTGCTGGTACTCACTTCTTGTTTTATCCAGTCTAGGACATGGAATTGGGGCCACCCATCTTCAGAGAGGGTCTTCTTTCTTGATGTAAACCTAGGAAATTACGTTAGCCAGAAGTGTGCCTCCTAGGTTGATTGCAAATCCTATAAACTAAGGCCAACTATCAGATAGCTATTTAAGTATTTCTACCTCTCCCTAAACCTAAGCATGAGAAAACCACTCCCAGAATGCAGCTGTCCATAGCCAAGGGTTCTGGGGCCAAAACTCTTTCAAGCTGTCACTGGATGCTGTTCACTCCCGAATGTAAACAGCAAACCATGGTGTTTAGCCTTGGAGGAAGAAGCCTACAAAATATGTTTATAATATAATTACAAAATATTTTTCCTGGATTCCTATATCTCTTTCTTCCACTTTGCTCTTCAGTGTTTTTGATGTTTAGTAGTGTTTCCCAAGGACACTGCACTCAACAAGTTTTAAAGAATTGTTTTCAAAGAAGACTTTGATCTTAATTCCCAGATGAAATCTCCAGAAATCCATTTAGCTCTAATTTAGTATTAAGATGCCATTCTTTGTTCCTGCCATAGAAACAATGGCCATACTACCACAGGAAAAGCCCAGGAGATGCAGAGACTCCGTGACCCAGATCGTATGCTGGGTGGAGAGTTCTTTCCTCTTTATTCTTTTACTATTGATATTATCCTTTGAAAATGCTTTAAAATTACAGCTATCCACTGGATTTTTTGGAACATCCACAAAGCTGGATCTTGTTTCTAGTACTTTGTGCTCTTCTAGAAAAACCACTGCTAAGGTTGGGCTCCATTTGGTGATACACTAAAAACAAATTCCGAAATGAACACATGAGTGTGTAATGAAGTCCTGTGGCAAAGTCCTAGTACTGGAGCAAAGACACGTATTCATCTCTCCTTTTTCCTTCCCTCCATTTTGCCATTTCTGTACATGTTATTTGTTGACTGAGATGGAGGCCAGGACCTTGTATGTTTTAGGCATGTGCTCTACAGCATTAACTCTAGTTAGCATTAACTGTAAATGTGACAAAGCCTAGAATCACATGGGTGTGGGGAGACTCAATTGAGTAGTATGCCTTTGTCAGATTGGCCTATGAGCATATCTCTGAGGTATTGCTTTGATGTAGGGGGTCCCTGGCCATAGTGAGTGGCATATACATACATATATCATACATACATACACACACATGCACATATATACGCATACATGCATGCACCTGTGAATGAGGCATTGTGAAAACCATCAAGCAATATTCTTCCATGGTTTTCCTTCCTCTAGGTTCCTGCTTTGAGTTCCTGTCCTAACTTCTCTCACGCTCAGTGATGAACTGTGACCTGGAAGTATAAGCCTAAGAAATTCTTTCCTTCCCTACATTGCTTTTAGTCAGAGTGTTTTTATCACAACAACAGAAGAAAGCTAGAATATGCTCAAAAAGTGAGCCACATCCCCATCCCTGTACAATTGATCATAAAAACAAAATAAAAAAGCAGCATGAGAGCGCAGCATCTGACCTGTGTCAGATAGAGGGTGGACCAATTCCTCCTGTCCCTTGGTGACACTTTGCAGGGACTATGTGAGCTCCTTTTATGTGCAGCAGAAATGGAACTCCCTGGTTACAAAGTGCTGTAAAACAAAAGCTCTATTTTCCTACTGATAACCTCAACTCTAAATCTCAACTTTCAAATCAGAAACAAACCTAACCCTAACTCTAACATATCTCCACATGGATACCTAAAATTGAGGTCTAAAAGGATAGATTTGAGATGCCATATACACGTAAGTATAAACTTGAGAAGAAAAGGGTTGTTGCATCTGGTACTTCCTGGTAACAGTTCATCACTGAAGAAAGTCAGGGCAGGAACCTGGGTACAAGAGCTGACGTAGAGGTCATAGGGGAATGCTGCCTATAGGTTTGCTCATCCTGCCTTGCTCAGCCTACTTGCTTACAGGACCACCAGCCCAGGGGTAGCATCACCCAGAATGAACTGGGCCCTCCAACATCAGCAAAGAAAATACACCAGCAGCTCACCTCAACCCAATCTAGCAGAAGCATTTTCTCAATTGAGGTTCACTCTTCCCAAATGATTCTAGCCTGTATCAAGTTGACATGGAAACAAGCCAGTGTGCTAGCTAAATCAGGGGGCAGGCGTTGTTATGAGCATCAGACCATAGCCATTATGAACTTTTTGCTTAGTTCATTTTTTATTTAGTTTATTGTTTGTTCTACTTTATGTGTATGTGTTCTGCCTGAGTGTATGTCTTTGTGCCATGTGCTTGCCTGGTACCCACGGAGGTCAGAAGAGGGCACTGGATGATCCACTAGAACTGGAGTTATGGATGATCGCAAGTCACCATCATGAAGGTGCTATGAATGGAACCCAGTTCTTCTATAAGAGCAACAAGTGCTCTTAACCACTGAGCCGTATTTGTAACCTGTCCCGTGATGGGCTGTAACCTGTGTGGGGATAAGTGCGCTATCTCAACCATCTTCATAAACCATACGAGCAAACATAAGACTACATGCAAAAGCACACAGAAGCCTGATCAGCGCTGAGTAATTGAGGACTTCAAATTCAGAACATTCCTGAACTAAAAGCATTTGCGGAGATGGTCTTCTATCTGAACCATATTCTTCTTCCTCAGTCAACATTTCATTTTTGAATTTATGGAAAAAAATGCTGTCTACATTTGTAGAATTGGATTAAGATAAGAGAAAATTGCTGGTAAATGTAACATTTTTTTAAAGAAAATATGGTCAGCACACAGATGTGGAAATACTGACCCATGACAAGAAATCTGATTAGAGCACACCGACAAGGGCATAATAACTAAATAAGTAAGCCTTTCAAAAGGCAGAGAACTCCAAGGGTGTAGCAACGCACAGCTTATTCCTACCCATGCTCCACAGCATTGTGAAATAAGAAACTTCTACATAGACAGAGCTACACACTCAGGAAACAAGACTCTTCTGCAGCTATTAGTCATTGCACAGAGCCTAGGTCTCAGCCTAGCAGTATGGCTCTTGCTGTACAAGCCAGACAGCCTGAGTTCGAGCCTCACAGTTGGTGTAAATGTGGAAAGGGAGCACACATGCCACTGTTCTCCTCTCACTACCCCCACACACTGTGGCAGGCATGCACATGCACTCACACATCAGACACACACAGTAAAAAAAAAAAAAAAAAAAAAAAAAAAATTTGTGACAGGCTCTCTCTACATAGCCCTGGCTGTCCAGGAACTTACTACATAGACCAGGTTGCCCCTGAACTCACAGAGATCCACTTCCCTCTGTTTCCCAAGTACTGGAATTAAAGGTGTGTGCTACTCCAAACTCAGGACACCACGTTTGCATGGCAGACTAACTGGGCCATCTCACCAGGCCAAATCACTATGCACTGTTAACATACACTGAAAAAGCGTTTCCCATGATTCCCGCTCACTGTTCGCTGCCTTATGTTCATCACACCATCCTAACTAGATCCCTAGGGGAATGGAGACATTGTCTTCCTGCATACCCAGACAGAGAGCAGAAGATTAAATGAATAGGGTGAGCATACTGCCTTGTCCTATCACAATACACTTAATCTCATGCACATGGCCAGATTCTGAGAAAAACCCTCATGACAAAGAAGTGTCCAAAACAGTGCAGCAGTCTTAGCCAGATTTGAAAACTCACACTGGGCAATAGAAAGGTCAAGCGGTGTCGTGGATTCCACCCCTTTTCCTTCCATTCAAGAAAGTTTGTCTACTGCCTGTGGTAACCTTGAGCTTGACTGTAAACATTTTTCCTAAAAATTTAACCAGAAAACAGATTCAACTCTTCTCATACAAACCTCATGATAAACTATTGCATGGGGTTGTGTCCCGGCTCAGGGGACAAAAGGGAGGGTGGTGGACGAAAGGAATGGGGTAGAACAAAGCATAATAGCATATGTGTGTGGAAATGCAATCATGAATTCAACCCATTACTTTAGGCACTAACTTTAAAAACAGTAAGTTGAGTGAGAGTAAGCATCCTAGTTAACCTATTGTGGCATAATATACCTCACAAACATAAGGAATTACGCCGATCCCAACTCCGGGTCATTTGTGCATTCCTTCAGTTACACGCCCAGTGTCCAGTATGTGCCCTCAGTAGATAGACCATGATTTTCTAAACCCAGGAGCCCTTATGCCACCCTGGCTTGAAAAGCCTGTGGGACCAAGAGACCTGCTATGAGGCTCTCCACAAAGATGGCTCTGCTCTGACTCAAGTGGTGAGCAGGGCACAGGAGACAGGGGTGCTGAGAAACAACTAGGGTGAAGCACGTGTGTTGCTGGAGAGAAAGATACCCCATCCCTTTTGTGTTGAGCAGGCAGATGGTGGAAAAGGATGCTGAGGAACACCCACCTTTCTACGCAACGGAACATTGCACTGATTAGGTTACATCATCTCGACGTTTTCTTACCGTTTTCTTAACCATAAAGTAAGCAGCAGGGCTGTGAAGAGAGCTAAGAAAAGGCGTCCAGAGCACCCAGTTCAGACGCAGAGCTGTCGTGAGACATTAGATGCACCACATGGTTGGTGAGACACAAACAGAAGAGTCCGTGGTCTGTGGGAGTGGGTGAGGAAACTGAAGAATAACATCCAAGAACAAAGGCAGAAGGGAGGACAAAGACGAAGGGAATGAAATGTGGAGAGATAAGAGGGAGCTTTGCCTGCGGTGTAGGTAGATGCAGAGCAAAGGGAAAGCCCGAGCCAGGCTTCCCTACAGGAGAGCCTGGGTGACGTAGCCAGACTCCCTCTGCACCACAATGCTGAAAGGAGCCTTCCTTCTCAGAGCCTTTTGTCCTGGAGGCTCAATCCTGACTTGAGCCAAACATGTAAGAGTGTCAGATATGACACAGCAGCCCTAGAACCCACATAGTCTGTGCTCAGAGCCCCCTGTGAAGGAGAAAGGGACAGGCCTGCAAAGGAGGACTGAGATGCAGAAAATTAGATTCAGAAAAAACAAATAGGTTGATGCTGTCTATATCCAATGTATGTTATTAGCAAAGACTGCCACTTCAAGTCTAGACAGTCTGCTGTTAAACTACATTTAGTGAGCATCAGTAAATGCAAGTTAACATTTAAACATAACTAATATACATTACTGAGTGATAGCACCATAGGAAGCCACTGGTGTTGGGGATGGTATGTGGGGTGTATTTATTACCTGCCCAAGAGATTAGCTAGTGACTAACTCCCTAGAAGAAAACTAGATCTTTCCATCCTTGCCATTTTTATTACCAAATGTATTTGAAAGGTTATGGGCTAATCTTCGGCATTCTGGAAGTGAGAAAATAAAGCATGGAGGCATTGCTCGGGAGACATCAGTCCCAAGGAGGAAGCTCAGCCCTGACACATGCAAACACACTTTTCACCCTTCCCAATTTGAACTCCGTGTTACTGACATAAGTCAGCCTTCGGCAATGCATAGATTCATCCTTAGCTGTTCAAAACCAACACAGTGAGTGCATAGCCATGAGAAGGACATTTGTGCCTCCCCCCTCCCAAGATGGCTCAACGAAGAAGAAAGGAAGAGCCAGAAGACAGGAGGAAGGGTCACTAGATACGACCTTCTGAGCATCGCACAGCCAGTGCAGCTCTGACCTCACAGTGGTTGTGGCTGCCTGCAGAGGGCCTACACAGGACCGGGCCAATGAATGCTCAATCATGGATCAGGGCTCTATCCCTTTCTTTCTGCTGAACTAGTGGCTACTGGTGGATTCTGGGAGAAAAGGAGACAGCATCTTCACTTGTGTACCCACTGAGGAGGCCACCAGGCTCCAGTGGGCAGTTCTACATGTATAGTCACAAAGATGACCCCATTAAACTCAGTGGGTCTCAAAAGCAAAGCAAACACACACACACACACACACACACACACACACACACCAAAACCCAGCTATGAGTGTGCAAAATTTATAAGGAAGGGAGTTAGTAATCAAAATATGCATTATATGAAACTGTCAAAGAACAATTTATTTAAAGCATAGGCTATTGCATCTACTGACTAGAGATCCCCTTTGAAAGCAGAGGGCAGTGCTGAGCCACAGGACTCTAGATACATTACGTTTGGAATATAATGCCCTCAGCGCCTGGATGCAGAAGAAGTTACATAACACAGCCTCCAGAAAAGGGTATTAGCCCCTAGGGAAGGTAAAACAAGGACCCAAAAAAAGATTTCCTAACTAAACTCATAAGAGCTGAGCCTGAGCAGTGTAGACCAATGCTTTTATGAAAATTCCCTTCATATCCCATAGCCAGCACAAGTTTGTGCTGCATGGAAAAGGAATGTCCCACATGTGGATTTAAGAATATCCTAATTAGGGAAAGCCAATATGTTTCTATGGTTGCCTCAGAAAGCCTTGAGTCTTGACCTACACTTACATAGAACCTTCCTGGGGGCTGCAAACTTTTGTTGCCTTTCTTAGCATGTTTCCTGGCTAGTGAGCATTTTTGGTGAGCCCAGGTCCTTTTTCAATCTTTCCACAAGTCTGATTAAGGCCATCTGGCTCAGATTAATTGACAATTAACCTGCCAAGCACTGTCTTGGAAGAACCACACTTAAGGTCCAAGCATCTCCTAGCTATTATCTTGCTAAAACTAGATCCCAGAGGAGAACACGAAGCCAGACAAGCGTTCAGTGGGGAATGGTGTCACGGAGGCTGGGAGTGTCAAGAGACTCCATGGAGGAAAGGGAATGTGGGCTGGGCTGGAAAGAAGCCCGTTTATTCCTTTTTAGCCTCCCCCGTGTTTAACAGTGTCTTACACATGACAAATGTGTAATCAGTAGGTGCTGATTGAAAAAGGGGGCAGCGAGGACTAATACACTTCTCAATAAATCACCAATAGCAACATCCTTGAGACTTCAGTTAAGGAAAGCATTTGTTAAATATCATTCCAAGATTCCCAGACCCCTGAGGTCTCGAGGAACAAGTAAGCCTTCCTAGGCTTCGAGCACTCGGCTGAAGAGAAACCAGCAAGGCCTAACCTTCCCAGGCACTGACCAGTCAAAGGGGAGGAAAAGTCCTTCCCTGTGCATCTGGCAGGGCAAGAACTGCAAAGAGTCTGTGGCTTTGTGAAATGGGCTCATTGGTAGGTGGTATTTCACTCTCCTGACTGGCTCATCTATTTCTGGTATGTAGTCTCTGTATGCTGCATCTCAAATGTGAAGAGAGGGGAGAGAAAGCGCAGACATCAGGATAAGCAGGAGTCCAGGGTGTGTGTTTGGTGGCTGCATGCCCACTTGGTCATTTTTTAAAAATCACATGCTTTGCTATTTCACCAGCATTTGGTCCTGTGAAGAGTAAGGGGGGCATATCCTCTGGGGTCTCAATGGCTCCCTTTTGCCTTCCGTTGAAATTGACAGTTCATATCCACCCCCCTCTCTCTTCTCCTCTCCTCTCCTCTCCTCTCCTCTCCCTCTCTATCTCTCTCCCTAGCCCCTCCCCTCGGTCTCATCACCTCCCGAGTGTTGAGCCTACAGCCATGTATCACCACACCCATTTTATATGATGCTGGGCATCAACCCAGGCTCCTTTCATGCTCGACAAACGTGCTACCAATTGAGCCTCGGCCCAGATTTGTCTCTTCCACATCATCAGGGGCTTTGGTTGAAAATAGCTGTTGGAGAGCTTCTCCTAGCTTCTGTGGATGGCTTCTCAGCCTGAGTGCCCTCTCTTATGCTCTGACTTTGCCCACGCTGTCAACTCCTCCCTTACCCTATGTGACTCTTTATCATCTACATGACCATTACTTATAGATTCATGACTCTCAGGCCTACGTCTTCCTCATATTATACCCCTGAGAGCAAAATGGTAACTGGACAGTCTGTGCTTAAAGTTCCGTAGGCATCTGTCCACCATTCCTCCCATGTTGGCTCCTGTTCCTTTATCTAGGACACGTGATACTTGCCCACCTATCACAGTCCTCACCCTTGATCTCTACTCCCAGTGCATCACCAACTCCTGCTGCCTCCACCAGCTCAAAGTCTCTCAGGACCATTTACTTCTCTTCGTATTTGATGCCAACACCCTCATTCTGGTTACCTCTAAATATTACCTTCATCACTGCAGAGCCCCGAACAGCTTCAGCCGTGTCTCCACACTTGCTCATCTCCACTCTTTCTCTGGGCTGGAGACAGTATGGTCTTGACAAAGCCTGTAAAATTCAAGAGGTTTGGGGGTTAGCACAGTGGTAGAGTGCTTGCCTACTAAGAGCGAGGCCCTGGTTTTGATCCCCAGCTCTGGGAAAAAAAAAGACAAAATCATGAACATTACAGAGTAATTTCAGTCTGGCCCTGGGTCAACATTCATAAAATATACGAACAATTAGATGCAATCAGGACAGACAGACACACACCACCACCTCCACCACCACCACCACCACCACTACCTCCACCACCACCACCACCACCACCACCTCCACCACCTCCACCACCACCTCCACCACCTCCACCACCATGACCACATCCGCCACTGCCGCCACTGCCGCCACTGCCGCCATCACGACCACATTACATAAGCCTTTTTCCATGACCTCTAAGAAAAAATATCAAATCCTTTGCATATCCCAAAGGCTCTGAGGGCATGGCTGACTCCTGCCTCCTCTTTCCAATCTTATCTACATCTCACTTTATCTTTCCTTTGAAGTTTTAGACTTTCAGGACCTCCAACATGCTGTGTCTCCTTCAGCCATGTAACATTTCTACACACTGTTCTGGTCAGTAATTTTCCCATCCACCATAACATGCCTTCCATTGCCAAAGTTGGTTCTTACACTTCTCACCTTTACTCAAGCAAGCCCCCCTCAGAGCAACCCAAACTTAAACTGGATTAGCACCTCTTTAATACACAACTGAGACCATCCTACTTCCATGTCTCAGACCATGTATAATTCCATATTTATCAGTGATTACTTGATCAATAAGCCCTCAATCAAAATTGAATATTCTTGAGCAGGAATATATTGTACTTACCAATATTTCCAAAACCTAATATAATGATATATATTATATACACATTATTTTAAATATGTATATTTATATATAATAAGTTGATGGATTCTCTCTTTCTCCTTCAAAC
Organism: Acomys russatus; assembly: GCF_903995435.1. Classification (NCBI taxonomy): domain Eukaryota; kingdom Metazoa; phylum Chordata; class Mammalia; order Rodentia; family Muridae; genus Acomys; species Acomys russatus. The sequence continues at coordinate 79,819,983 of NC_067142.1, read as the reverse complement.
ACACAGAAACTACTTTTTCCAACTCTATTCTCTTAGCATCCTTCCTTATCTCTTCATATCCCTCCCTATCTCTGCACCATTAGCAATTTAACATAACTCACTGTAGAAGTTCCCAAGGTCTTCATGCTTCTAATTTCATAGTCCTCCCATGCAACCTATATTCTTTAAGAATTATAGACTACCTAAAACAACATTATAAATGCTGCTTTGAATGCCCCTAAAAATGGTGATGATTCACGCCCATCTCTGTGTGCCCTCACCTCCTTTTTGGTCTTTGCTCTTCCCATATGGAGGCATTTCTCAGGTCATGGCACATAGTTAAAAATAATGCTATTCACACAGCATACTGGAGAATACAAGCAGAAGCACCAGTGTCTAGAAGCTGAGGGTGTAATAACTGAATAGACTGACAACCCTTCATGGCTAGTCACCCAGATTGGGAAGAGCTGGCTTCTGCAATATCTGTTCAATAATCAAGCATTGATGAAGGCTGACTTACTCTGGGCAATCTTTTCTCTCACTTTTGTGATGCTGCTATTGTCTGGATGGCTTTTCAATAACATGGAATGCTTAGTTTGTTTATGTTCCAGCCTTTTCTGTTAAATCTAAAACCCCATTGGAACAGAGACAGTAACTTATCCATCTATCCTTTACCCAAGCTTCATAGACAGTGATGGTACCCAGCCACATGAATACTGAACAGAAAGGGAGACTAGAGAGATTTGAGAGATACACAGTCCAAGTATCCTAGAGGGTTATTGGATAAATGTCCCTCAATCATCATTTTTGCATCTGTAGATTGATTTGGATGAACTAAAACCATCACATTATTTACCTCAAGCCCTTTCGCCTACAGATAAGCTCTCAAACTACACCAGAACTAAACAAAGTGTGATGTTTCAAATGATAAATATCCCCAAGTGAAAAATCTGGCTACTTTGTGAAAGTGAGTCCAAAGCACCCAACCAGCTAATGTACTTTTGGCTGCCAGAGCATCTTCTGCCAGCTGATGCTTTCAGACTCACGTGTTTCTCATTAGCCAGAGGAGAGAGATTCCAGAAGGTGAAGATGTTACGAACGCATTGGAGATTGTCAACATTTTTGTTTCAAGTCGTGATTGAAATGGGTAGAGTCTCATATTTTTCAGCTGCTGGGAATGCTCTTGATGTGGTTTAAAAAAAAAAAAAAGCAAAAGAGAACTCCAAGGCTGCCAGAATGAAATTTTGATTTCTCAGATGAACCTGACAGCAAAATGAATACAAGCCAAAGTCCACGATGAACCGGAAAGTTTTCTGGGGCCCACAGAGGGGCTGTGTAAACATCACAAAACTGGCGGCCAGTGGCATAGATGTTCATCTCAACCCTTGCCATCCAAGAAGGGACAGCTTCCAGCAAAGTCCAGCCTCACTAACTGCCGGTGCTTTCTGCCTTCGCTCATGACTGTCAACTCCTTGCCACTGACCTGGCAGACAAAGGTGGCTTCTCATTGGTTGTTCTTATCCCTTGTGAATATATAAGGCAGTGTCCTTTAGCTGTGAGATGTAGGTGATGTCATGATGTGATGATGTCATGATTAATCTCTCAAGGCTGTTGGGAGGAATAAGGGAGAACAGGAACATGTCCCATGGATCAATCTACACTAAAACTGAGCCTCGGCTCGATCAAAGCCTCTTCCAATGGGAGCAGTGAAGAGTGCTGTGGGAAACTTGAGAGAGCAGCCATCTCCAAGCTCTGGCTCTAAGCATGTAGATAAAAGCAGGTCCCAAGAAGATGTAGTTAGGGCCTCACAGCATGCTACTTAATGCAAAGTGGACAAGATCTCTTGGAGTTTCCTTCCCTGCACAGTGTCGCTTGAGAACTGGTGACACAAGAAACTGTCCTACCTTCTGGAGGGCATAAGAAAGTAGCAAACACTCTGAAGGTCATTCAAAGGTATAAGGCAGGGTGACACTTCATAGGTGTGCCGTCATTGATCCACTGGCTCAGCTCACAGTTGTGGGGCTCTGCATTGGGAACAGCTTGAGGCTCTCTAAATGACCAACCTAGCCTGTCCTTCAGGGATCCAATTTAATCACATGGTTTGTCCTATGCCGCTCTGTGACTGGTTTTGCTTCCTGACAGCTAGCACCACAGACCAACCAGGACTTCAGAACCCACGGCAGCTGTGCCAGCACAGCCTCCCACAGAATTTCTTACCTGGCCTCTAGTGGGGTAAGGTCCCCTAATCCCTGTACTAAACCTACATGGTGGTTTTGCTTCTCTGATCAAACACAACTGATGGGAAGAATGGCTTCCTCTCTTGCCTTTCCTCTTAACTTTCACTGGGAGATTAAAGGGGATTTCTAGGGGAGTGTACCACAGTGCCGTCTACCAGCAGTCACATGATTTGCCTGGACTCCAAAAGCTGGAACCAAAAACTAGACTTGAAAAAGACAGTCACTGAAACTTCAACCCTGGGTTTCCATTGTATCAGACTCAAGGGAAACAAGTTGTCGATTCCTTCACAGGAGGAAGAACCAGAGAGGGAGGTGCCTGGTCACCCTAGACATTCCTAGAGTTCTGAATCGCCAAATCCCACATGACCAGAGCAGAAAGTCTTATACTTTTTTCTTGTGACCCCTTTCACTCAAGAAATTTTTCAATAACTTGGGTTTTCAGGATTATGGAACCACATCTTTACTGATATACACACACACACACACACACACACACACACACACACACACACACACACACACACATATATATATATATATATATAACATTTTTAAAACAGTTTTCAATGTGCTTGTAATTCTACTGCTTATTAGGGACAGAACATCTCTAAAGAGATTAATGTAGTTACTTAGTTTTTATAACGAATTAAATCCTGGACTGAATATTTGTTACCACAGGATATAAAGCATCTTTGACATTTTTCAAAGTTGGTTGACTTTAATTTTATAATCAGCAATTGTGAGATGCCACTTTGCATAAGTGCACAACACAGAATGTCAGAAGAATGCACAAGGCCACTTCCAAACTTGTTGGATGCTCTGTCTTCATTCCAAGCCACCTCCATCAAGTGATTTAACTTATATAAAACTTGAGCTAACAACAAAAACAGCAATTTTAAAATCAAGCATCCCAACACAGTACAATCCAAAGATATACTGATTTAATGCTTACATACTAAGGAACAACAACAGGGAAAATATTAAAAGCCTGTGTTTTCCATAATTAAACCATTATGTTTTTGTAAGAGTGGAAAACTTTGCATACAGTAAAAATACAGCAATTCATAACATACAACAGTCTTGCTTTTGAGCCAAGTGGGTTCAGGCAGTGCTCAGGGGCACTGCCTGTGTGACTTCCCACAGGATGCAAAGTGCATGTGTCATGTGTGCAGCGTGAGGCTGTAGCAAAGTCCGAAGAGCAGCATGGACAGTGCGACCAAAAATATCTCCAATTTATGACCTTCCCGGTTGGTTACTTGATTGCTTTGGTCTTGTTTTTAAGAGAAGGATTCTTTATGTAGTCCTGGAACTTACTCTGTAGACCAGGAACCTGCCTCTGCCTCCTGAGTGCTGGGATTAAAGGCATGCGCCACTACCCACTGGCCTGCTTCATTTTAAATTAACTTCTTGTTGTTCCACATTCAGAAACCAAATATTTCATGATCCTATATGCAGTCACATGACCCCACACGGGGTCTGTGATCACTAATCTTGGTTGTCAACTTGACAGGCCTGGGAAGATGAAATCTCATCCAAGGAATTGCTTCTATCAGATTGGCCTATGGGCATGCTCTGGGGGCACTTTCTTGATTGCTATTTGACATAGAAGGACCAAGCTATCACTGGTAGTGCCATCCCTAGGCAGACAGGCCTGGGCTGGATGAGACAGCTACCTGAGCAAGCTGGAGGGAGCAAGCCAGCAAGCAGTATTCTGCTTTGGTTTCTGCCTCCAGGATCCTGCCTCAGTTTCCCTCAATGACAGAATATAACCTTTCCTCCATACGTTGGTTTTGGTACATGTATTATTACAGTAACAGAAAGCAAAGCAGAACAGGGTCGTGACCCCATGGTTTAAGACTCTGAAGGATGAGGCTCGGGAGGTGCCTGGGTTCACTTCATTCTTACTCAACAAAGAGAAACTGCATAGTTGAAGGCAAACTTCCCTTACAGGGTAGTGATACTTACTGAGTGATTACTTTTTTAAATGTATTATATATTAACTTAAAACAACTGCCTGCAAACAACATGTATTTTCAACTTGGTTAAAAATTGACTTTCAATCCACTCTATGTTGAATCGTGTTGACTGACAGGAAGGCTTTTGCCATTTTCAAGCCTGGATATTTCATTTCTTTGATGCTTCCTAACCAGGGCTTCTTATAAAAACAATGAATGTCATGTGTTTTGTTTGTGAAAGAAAATCATCAAGGGAAAGCACTTTGAATGTTCCCTGTACTGTTAGCAAGTTACAAAATGTAAAAAAAAAAAAAAAAAAAATATCCAGCGTGTGGTCATGTTCCAGGACATCACACATGGTTCATGTCACATATAAATGCCTGCTGTGCCAGTATATGTATGTTCACATGATCATGTTCATGAAGAGGCATGTGTATGTGGAGGTCAGAGGACAAGCTAAGGTGTCATTCCTCAGTCCCTGCCTACCTTGTTTTTTGAGACAGAATCTCTACCTGGCCTGAAACTTGCCAACTAGATGAGGCTGGCTGGCCAGCAAACCCCAGGATCTCCCCACTTCTATAATGCTAGCACCACAAAATGACAACAAGCCCAGCTTCTCTTTTAATATGGGTTCCAGGGATCAAAGTTGCAAGTCAAGAGGTTTACCCACCAAGCTATTTCCCCAGTCCCCAGAGCCTGCAATTTTAAGTGATATTTTCTCTCACCTAGATAAGTGATGTGATTCCTCAGGTGTCTCTGCAGTGCTCATCAACACTTGGGTTGTAGCTCAGTATTAAATCATCTGTCTAGAATGCAGGAAGCCATGGGTTTGGTTCCCAGCACTGCAAAAAGAAATTGCATAAAGTGTGCACTCAGCTTCAATGTCACATTGTGACAATTCTAATGTATGAATTTCTTCCACAGAATAAGCCTTCCAATGCTCTCTTAAGACACTTTTAAGCTATTGGCCATATGATAAATTATTTTAAATGCATACTTGTTTATTTTAGATTACAATAATATTGATTGTATCATAAAAGTACTGCTAATATTATCAATAACAACCATGATATGTAAAGAGTCATTTTGACTCTCCGTTTCACTAATTAAGTTTTCTAAGACAAAAATTTACCCTCAAAAGGTAAAACAGCATGTGTCATATAAGTTAAGTATCTCTGATACAAAAATTCAAATCTGAAATGCTCCAAAGTAAACTAACATCCCAAGTGGAAAATTCCACAGCCAACCTATGAGAGAGGCCACAGCCAAAGCACGGGATCCTAAATAACATAGAAAATCACCTCCACACTGCATGTGCAAAACACACATGAATGTGTTTAGGCTTTGGCAAAGATGCCAGGAAATCTCATGGTAGATCAGAAAATGTGCCAAAACTTGCAAAAACAAAAATCTAAATCTAAACCATTTCTTGTCCCAAGCATTTCAGATAAGTCATAGCCAGCCTACATTTAGTTTAGAGCATATAGAATATATGCTACATAATTTTATGCCTGTAACTATATATACATCTATTAAAGCTCTTTATGTACACAGATATATATTAGACTGATGTTAACTGCACATTACAGCAGTGAGATGAACTTTTTGATAACGTTTAAAGTTTAATTCTAAATCAATTGAAGAAAATTCAAATTTTTACTTATTAATTTTAGTTATGGTATCCATGTTGCTTCCGTGTGTCTTCTCGAAAGTTTATGTGGTCTCTCCTCAAAGGATGATGCTGAGCTTAAGATGTCAGTCCAGTGGGGACCCTCAGGTCTGAGGGGTATGCCCTTTGGTAGCTATTGAAGCATTGCTCACATGGCCCTGGTTAGTCCTCCTTAGAGAATCAATGCAAATCCCTGAGTCAGGCCCCATGTAGCCTCGTTGGCTTCACTGGCCATATTGATTCTCTACTAGGCACTGGACTCACACATGGCCAACCTCATGAGATAACACGATAGAGCCGAAACAGGAAGGGACTGCCCAAACCTGCATCGCTGTGTTTTCTTAGAAGACTTTTTCTTAGAACACGAGCCTGTCTCAGGTATTTCATTACAGTAGGGAAAAAAACTGAACATAGCACCCCCCCACACACAAATAATGTCAGGATTGTGTGTAGTCTGTCTTCTCGAACACTATCATCTTCTCTCTGTAAGAGGAAGCATTAAAAACATATAATGTATGATACAAGCTTTTCTGTCAGATAAATAAAACTTAATTATAGTAAAAACACCTTGCAATTAACTTACAGGATTATGCCTGTTTCACCTTCATCGTTTTGGTCCTATGTTGTAAGCACTTATTTTATAAAATACGAGAATAAAAAAAAATCATCTAAAATTACAGTATTCACCAAGGAAGAAAGTGTTCAGCCAAGAAATAAATTAGCTGAATGACAGAACTGTGAGTGGTTCTGCCAAGCTCACGTGTTTCCCCAGAACTACCCTCTGTGCTCTTCACCCTGATTTGTGTTGAAGGAAACAAATGACATATCTATTGACTGAAACGCCAGATGTGATCTTTAATTATGTGATTGCACAAGCATTCTGTGAACTCCCAAATTGACAGCCACTGGTTAGCAAAATGTCATAATGTTGAATCGCTTTCTAAAGGATTCTATTGTAACTGGGTTTTGTTTGTCAAGATCGCCCTTGGAGAGAAGCACAGACTCCCCACAGTTGTCCTGGAAGCCACAGCACAGAAACATTGACAAACACACTGCTTTCATCCAAGACAAGATCTGCTTCCTAAGAAAAGCCTCTGGTCAGCTGACTGTGGCCTGTGTTTACTTGGAAAACTCCTTCACCAACCATATCTTTTTCTCAATGCTTGTTTGTCCCTTTGCAGTTCTGAGAATCAACCCCAGGACCTTATGGTTGTGAGGAAACTGCTCTACCACTGAGATACACATCCAGCCTTAACTCTCTCTGAATGAACAGCTCTTTGTATGAAAGCAATTGTCTCCTCTTCTGACATTGCTTTTCAGCTCAGAGACCACGGTTCTGAAGCCAGACCTCAGGGTCTTAGAGAAGAAGATGTTAAATTATAAGACAATGGAGTTGTATCGACAGTAGGTAGGCAAGGAAGAAAACACCAAAACGGTTTACAAGACATGGTTGTTACCTTTCATTTGAATGAACATATTAAACAGTCTGTGGTCGCTCTTAATTGGCTCTCTTTAGTTCCTTATCTAAGTTATATTTATCGGATCAAAAAGATAAAGAAACTTAACTTCTCTAGGCTCTCTTCTCATCATTGATGTTTCAAAAACACCAAAACACCATGCCAAGTTGCCATGGATTCAGTAAAGCTTGAAGGAAACGTGAACAGCGCTGCTTTCCCCTCTTTGTCAACAAACATCCCTATAAGCCCTACCCTTATTGTCTTCGCTGTGTTTTGTATTTCCCCTGCTAATCTTTGCCTGTCACACTGGGACAGACAGTGAGTGCATTTTGCTGGTGAAGTGGAACGCTCATAAACGGACAGCAAATTTAGGTTGAGTTCTGTCCTATCATCACAGATGTCACCCATGGCACTGGCAATAGAAGAAGACACTCACTGTCTTTGCAGCTGGAAGGTTGCGTGTTTAAAAGACAAAAAGAAGCAGGGCTCTTGATGAGAGCCCTGTCTCCTTAGAAACATGATGTGGCCCCTCCAGGGGTTATATGGGCTTTCTCTAAGGGCTACCCTTCACTGCTATTTGACAGTGTAGCTGTCTTCTCAAAGTCCACATGCTTTATTTCAGAAAATGTGTCCATGAAAAAGAACGATGGAAGATGCTGATGTAGGTAGGCAGCAAGAACCTGCGCATGCTGATATACTTCCTGTTCAGAGCAGTAGACCGGAAGTCATGAGGAAAGTGCAGCCTAAAAAGACTCCTGGCCTCCTTTTACTCTTGGGAATTTGGCTTCAGAAAGTTGAAATTCTTACTATGTTGATCCTACCAATGCATGACCACGGAAGATCTTTCCATATGCTGATGTCTTCTTCAATTTCTTTTTTCAGAGATCTGAAGTTCTTGTCTTACAGGTCTTTCACTTGCTTGGTTAGAGTTACCCCAAGATACTTTCTATTATTTGTGGCTATTGTGAAGGATGTTGTTTCCCTAATTTCTTTCTTGGCCCATTTGTTTTTTGTATACAGGAGGGCTACTGATTTTTTATTTAATTAATTTTGTATCCAGCCACTTTGCTGAAGGAGTTTATCAGCTGTAGGAGTTCTCTGGTAGAATTTTGGGGGTCACTTATATACACTATCATATCATGTGCAAATAGGGATACTTTGACTTTTTCCTTTCCAATGTGCATCCCCTTGATCTTTTTTATTTGTCTTATTGCTCTAGCTAGGACTTCAAGTACTATATTGAAGAACTATGGATAGAGTGGGCAGCCCTGTCTTGTCCCTGATTTTAGTGTAATTGCTTTGAGTTTCTCTCCATTTAATTTGATGTTGGCTATTGGTTTACTGTATATAGCCTTTATTATGTTTAAGTATTGGACTTGTATCCCTGATCTCTCCAAGACTTTTACCATGAAGGGGTGTTGGATTTTGTCAAAGGCTATGATCGTGTAATTTTTTTTTCTTTCAGTTTGTTTATATGGTGGGTTACATTGGTGGATTTTTATATGTTGAAACATCCCTGATTGAGTGTTGTCAATGACATGGATTCTGCTGCCTGCTTTCAATCACTTTGCCCTAAATGGACTGCCTTGCCTGGCCTCAGTGGATTAGAAGACACTAGTCCAGATGCAACGTGATATGTTAAGGTGGGTTGGTTGGGGGAGCTCCCCTTTTCTGGGGACAAGGGAAGGGGGGTAGGAGGCAAAGGGTGGGAGGGAAGGGCCAAGAGGGAAAGAGGGAAGGGGCTATGATCAGGGTATAAAGTAAATATATAAATGAAAATGAATTATTTAAGAAGGCATAAGACAAAGGTTGGCAAGGAATATATTCATAATCAGATAATGGGGCACTCAGTAGCTGGGAGGATAATGTTATAGCCATACTTGTTATAGCAAGTGGTTGGGTCAACAGCAACAAAAGAGCCATGAGAACCATCCAAGGTGAACTCCTCAAACAACCTGTGCTGATGGGTCAACCTTACATTTCCAACCCATCCTGGCCTGAAAGCATGTGAAATATAAAACTATATGTTTGGGTATCACAGCAATTTAGAGGGCTTCTAAAGTACTCAATTTCTGCACTTATTACAGACTGATAATAGTGGTCTGAAGGCCAGAATAGGTGCAGGGCTCCCACACTGGGTAAGAGTGACCTAAAATGCTTGTCATGGTGATAGTTTAGGGTGTCAATGGGGAGTTAAAAAAAATAAACAAGACTATGCTCTGAAAAGGAAAGAGAGGGGGGGAGGAAGGAAGAAGGAAAATTTAGATTCCCTTTTTGAGCCAGAATTAGCCTAGTTCTGAGACAGTAGTCTCAGCAGGGTGTGGTGCAGCTCCCGGACAGACAAAGAGCCAAACATTAATGGTTCAGGGGTCTTGCAAGTTAAGATCAAACACAAACATTTTCAAGACCGAATTGTGTAAGCTTACAACTAAATTAATCAATCTGAAATGAAAGATAATACACACTCAAAACTCTTGTTACTGGATTATTGTGTTTTACAGTCAGCTGCACTCTTGATGTCCAGCTGTCTATGCGCTGAGCATAGCTGAGATGCCAGAAGATGGCATTTTACTGCACACTTGGCCCCAGGTCCTCTAGCAGGAACATCACGCCCGTGGCTAAAGTCAACGAAAACAGGCCAGTTTGCACCATGAACACCGGTATAAGACAAAGGTCAGAGTTTTACTTCTTTTCATTACCTAGACTTTAAAAGGGAGAATGGTGAGCTTGGCGTGGTGGCGCACGCCTTCAAACCCAGCACTCGGGAGGCAGAGGCAGGTGGATCACTGTGAGTTCGAGGCCAGCCTGGTCTACAAAGTAAGTCCAGGACAGGCAGTGATACACAGAGAAACCCTGTCTCAAAAAAACTAAGAAAAAAAAAGAGGGTGAATGGTGAAATACTTAGTAATGCCGATTACAAAAAGATAATGTGGATTTAAAACTCCAATTTTCTTAAATGTAGTGTGTCCAACATGTGACCAAGTTTTCCAAATAACACAAGATTTTAATTTTATTCCAATATACTTGAATACTGTTATTTGATTTCAGCAAAGGTGCTGTTTTTCAACAAATGAGTGCAGTTCTACATCCACAGTACTAAATCTGAAAGTGTTTCCGTCTAACGGTATAGCACCTTCTCTAGCACATTCCAGGCCTTGGGATCAATCCACAACTGCGTAGGAAACTGAGAATAGTACAGTGAAAACACATATACCCTAACCCAAATACACATTTTTTACCCCATGCCTCTAAATACGCTAATTACTATCAATTTCTCTATTTTCTTGAAGACTTATTTCAAATTTAAGCCTATACAAAAATTCGTATATATAAATATGTATGTGTGTGCACACATTCTTTTCTTTTAGTTGAACCATTCAAAGTTAATGATAGGCATTTTATCACTCCTGCTGACGGTAGCATGTATATCGTAAAAGCAGTTTCCTATAAGACTTAATACAGCCACCATGCTCAGAGAATTTACCAATTCCAAATAGTGTTGAATAATCCATTTCAAATGTCTCTAGTGTCCCCAGTCACATCCGTTACAGATTTTATCATTTCTAGTAATAATGATGTCAGTGACGTGGGGAAAGTGATATTAGATTAACCCAAAATTCAATCAAGGACTGACTTCAGAATCAACTTTGAATTCTGTCAGCTCCATCAGTGGCCTCTGGTCAGGATCACTAGTGACTTCCATGTGACCCCACACCAAGTCACTTGCTGGGCCATAAGAAGCATTCCAACTTGGCTGAACAATGCCTTCTCTACTTTCCCACTGAGTTCCAAGACACCATACGTGTCTCTTTCCTCACAGCAACCCGCCATTCCTTATCACTCCCCAGTCTCTTAATAGTGCTGTCCTTGACTCTTTCCCTCTACGCCCCATTAATAATCTCAGGCAGTCTCCTGGATTTGCAATATGCAGATGACTCTCATTTTTATATCACTGGCCAATCATTATCACTTAAATGTCAAACTCGTAGATCCAATTATTTTCTGAACACAGAATTTCAGTTAAAAAAATAAAACAGAGACTTTTTCTTTTAATTTCAACAGGAACTGAACTTCTTTCCACTTGTATTTGTCTTTGTACTGATTCAAGGATAAAAACAACAGAGAGGGCTGGAGAGATGGCTCAGCGGTTAAGAACACTGTCTGTTCTTCCAGAGGTCCTGAGTTCAATTCCCAGCCACCGCATGGTGGCTCACAGCCATCTAGAATGAGATCTAATGTGCACTGTGTACATAATAAATAAATAAATCTTTAAAAAAAAAAAAAACAACAACAACAGAGAAAAGAAAGGAAGAAAGAAAGAAAGAAAGGAACTTCTCGTGAGCCGGTGAGATGTCTCTGTGGCTAAAGGCTCTGGCCATGATGCCACATTACCTATTTTCAATCTTTGGAACCTACAGAGGAGAAAGGAGAGAACCAACTCCTACAAGCTTCCTCTGACCTTCATACACACACACACACACACACACACACACACACACACACGTACATCACTGTCAAATTTTGAAAAGAAAACTCAATATTGATCAATAAATTCAATATATATGTAATGTGGTTCTAATTAGAATTTTTTTTTTTGAGTCAGGGTTTCTCTGTGTGATAACCCTGGCTATTCTAAACTCTGTAGACCAGGCTGGCCTTGAACTCACAGAGATTCGCCTGCCTCTGCTTCACAAATGATGGGATTAAAGGCATGTGCCACCATGTCTGACCTCTAATTAGAATCTTAATAGGTGAGGTAATTTTGAAATTATATAACAAGTAAAGTTCATATTAAGGAATAAATGCCAAAATGACATGAAAATGGAGGCATGGGCTTCCTAAACCGTGTATTCAATTTAAAATTTCAGGAACTTCAGGATCTTGACATTTAGTGTCCACTCCCACACCCTTCACACCCAGTACGCAGAAGAGAACTGTGTTAGCATCCAGGTCACACATCTGTTCCCCAAGGACATTCTCTGGGACAAAATAAATCTGCTATTCAAACATATCAGAGAGTCTGGACCCTCATGAGGACATCTGCCCAGTGTTTGTTACACCTGTGGTTCAGTTCCAGCGTACCTCCACAGTCCAATAGCTGCAAACACCCCCCACCCTGGAACACCGAGAGCCACCACTGTCCATGCCGTTGCGTGACAACCCCGCAGAACACAGAGATGGTGTATGATAGGTGTTCTTCCCAAAGCACCTGCGGATGGTAGTCCCCCTCCCAAGATCTCTCCGGGAACCTAAGAGAACCCTACTACCACACGACCACATTCCTGTCATCACCTAAAATAAAAGGAAAATCACTTGAGGTTTTTTCTACATTACTCATTTTTACAGATCTCGTTGTCATTTCTTTCCACTTAGTGGGCCATTCCCCCACACTCTGCCTAAAGCTCTGTTCCGTGGGCGTGATAATGACCACGCTAATCGCTGAAAGCTTTCAGGGTGTCATATGGTGCACTGCGGCTTGATGCTTTTCTTCCTCCTCCATCCACTCAAGGCAGAGGGGAGGGACCCTGAGTGTCACTGAGATATTGTGGGCGTATGCGGCCTACCCCGCATGAACTCATGTCCTATGTTGGAAGAGACGAGATTTGAAGAGCTGAATTTCTTCCTTTTGTTTTTTGTGTGTGTGTGTGTGTGTGTTTTTATTTGTTTGTTTGTTTGTTTTTGTTTTTGTTTTTGAGGTCTTTTTTGTTTGGTTAGGTTTGGTTTTTTTAAGACAGGTTTTCTCTGTATAGTCTTGGCTATCCTGGACTTGCTTTGTAGACCAGGCTGGCCTTGAACTCAGAGATCCACCTGCCTCTGCCTCCCTGAGTGCTGGGACTACAGGTGTGTGCCATCACACTCAAATATTATGAGTAGGAACTCTTATAAAATCCTAGATTCCACTGGAGCAGGAGCTCCACAAACACAAAAGAAACCAACTCAGGTGAAAAGACCCAGGAGTCTGAGTCAAGAGGACTCCACAGACTTCAAAAAGAAGGAACTGGGTCAGTGAAGAAACAGCCAACCATGTGCTTAGTCATCCTAGATTCTAACACAGTGTAGAAAGCACTTGTGTGGGGGGTCTGAATGACAACGACCCCCATACACTCTGAGGGAGGGGCTTTACTGGAAGTGTGGCCTTGGAGTGGGTGTGGCCTTGGAGTAGGTGTGGCCTTGGGGTGGGTGTGGCCTTGGGGTGGGTGTGGCCTTTTTGGAGAAAGTGTGTCATAGGAGGGTGGGCTTTGAGACTCCAAACGCTCAACCCAGGCCCAGTGTCATTCTCTCTTCCTGCTGCCTGCCAATCCAGATATAGGACTCCAGTACCATGGCTGCCCGTCTGCCATCATGCATCCCACCATGACAATAATAATAACCTCTGAACCTGTAAGCCACCAATGTTTATAAGAGTTGCTGTGGTCCTGGTGGCTCTTCACAGCAATAGAACTCTAACTGACACACTTGGCTATGGAGATAAATAAAAACCAGTGTGTCCAGGCTGAGAGAGAGGGCTCAGCTGTATAGCGCCCACACTGCTCTTGCAGAAGGCCCAAGTTTAGTTTCCACATTAGGTGGCAGCTCACAGCTGTCTGTAACTCAGCTCCAGAGATCCAATGCCTTCCTCTGGCCTCCATGGGCCCCTGCACTCAGATACACACTTCAATGCACAGATACATACACATGCATCCAATTTTAAAACAGGTAATAATTAAAACTATAACATTTGAAAAGATTCAGTTACACCAATGGCTTTCCCTTTTTAAGGGCAATTGATTCTAGCATTTACTGTCATGGTTTTGTGTTTGGTTGGTTGGTTGCTTGGTTTTTTGCTGTTGTTGTTGTTATTGTTGTTATTGGTTGTTAAGATTAAAAAAAAATCCTTGGCAAAAATAATGACAGTAAATCTATTCTTAAAATCCACTGGATGGAAAATATATTTATGTCTAAATAACACATGGATTCCTTTCAGGAAGTAGGTCAGTTACCAGGCAGAGAGGCCCCAGGTTATATAAATGAACAAGAAGCAACACAATAAGGAGGAAATTTTATCTCGTTCTACACAGGAAGCATTTGTGTCTAGCACTAAAACTGGCGCATAGACCACAGCACTCAAACAGCCAACACCTGATGCCTGCACTCTGCATACGCAATCACACTTCCCTGTCTCTGAAGTATGACAAAGACCATTAGAGTCATCATCTCACCTGGCCCTTGCAGGGACCCCTGTAATATGGGCATCACTAGCAAGGGTGAGTCAAGGGCCTGGTGACAGGGAGTATGTAAGATGTCTGAGTCCAAACAGCAGACCACAGCTGTGGTATCCATTACAGATTCATAGAACGCTGCTCCTTCGCACCATCATCCTGTCAGCACACATCCTGACCATTGCTTTTACTACGAAGAACACTAGCAGCCTACTACACTGGAGCATTAGGGCACTGCACCATCTTCACAGTCAACCCAGGCTTCTGGGAATTGTACAGACCATCAGCTGAGGTTCTCAAAGCACATGAAAAGGCAGAGTTCTCAGGAGTGGTTTTTCCCAATGGAGCATGTCATCCAACAGATATCTAAGGGATGCCAGATTTATCCACATCTGATAAGAGATCTGCAGAATAAAAACCTGTTCTTTCTTCTCTTAGGCACAAACAACTCAGATCGTACCACTTCCGGTCACAAGGGGTTAACACTGGCCTCTGCTGCTCACCAGTGCATCTCCTGGTTATGCTTGTGAGCCTTTCCCAGCACCTGTAATAAGACAGTTTGCTCATACTTTGTATGACTCCCTGCATGGGATCTGTCTTCCTCCAGCATGCTTATTCGGGTTTTATACTGATTACTGAAATAATGAAATCATGTGCTCTCAGTAGCCTATCTTCACACGGATGTGGTCTGTGTGCTCAGGATGAGGCAACTCAGTCACAAGCTCCAATGATGACATTCAAGCCCCAGGCAGTTTCAAAGAACATCAGGCATTTCCATTTCCTTCTCTCCTGTGGAAAAATACTACACATCCTCATAGCACAAAAAAAAAAATCCATTTCTCTTTCCCCGAGGCCCCATATCTCTTAATTCTTGCTTTGTCTGAGCATGCACTTGTCTGTTTGCATATCCGCTTCCATAGACTATGAGTGTCCCCTCCCCATGAGCAGACCAGGGGCCATGTGAATCTGATTTTACATACTGCCATCAACAAGTCCAATGTCAGAGATCCCACATTCTTCAAATGAACTAATGTTTAATTTGCTAATAATGAAGCTGACCTTGGGGTTTCTTTCTTGTTTTACTATGGCCAGTAAAGTAAAATATGAAAACCAACTGTGTTCTTTAGGTCATGAGTTCATGGAATTGGCATTGTCTGTAGGTCCCGTTGTCTGAGAACCTTCATCTCATGAGCGGTGGACACAACCACGGTTCCGGAAGAAGAGCCAGCAGTGAACAGGCATTTTGAGTGCTGTGGAGCGCATGGTACAGTTTCTCCAGCCTCCGCTCTGAGCATGGCCTTGGATGGACCCTGTGAGGATTCAGGAAAGCCCCCTGTATTTCTCCTTTAGCTTCACATAGATGCCCTGAGTCACTGGCTCATGGGAAATCTTTCTCTCCATCAAAAATGTGCTGACCACAGCCTGTACTTGGCACCAATGCCTCTCTATGCTTGACAAGCCCTTCTTCCAACAAGGGCACTCACTCGTTCCCACTGGTGTCACAGGAAGATGATCAATCGGCCCTGGGCTCACTGGGCTATGAAAACTCAGCTTGGCATGAAGAGCACCCGAGGCTTCCAACTCCTAGTCACAAGCCTATTTGGCTGCCAAGCCGATCCTTCTGACCCTTTCTTTATTTACCACCTCCTTCCCACTCTCTTTTCTCCATGACCCTTTGCAGAGGTTCAGAGTCAGAACCAAGGGAAAAGGATAAAAGGCTCCACACAAGCACTTTATAATCACTCAGACGTTGACAACTTTGGTCTGTAACCATGCTCCAGAAGAAAATCCTGTCACTTGGTAAAGAGCAAGTATGAACTTTAATAATAATAATAATAATTACTACTATTATTATTATTATTAAAATGAAAAGAATTTGTAAGTAAAATAAAAATCAAGATGAAAACAGCAATTATGATTGTGACAGATCAATTTGCTAGAAAGGCTCAAAAGTATCAAAAACAAGCTGGTATTTTCAGAAAAACAAGAAATGAAAAAGGTTCGCCTTTAAGAAATGTAGATAATACAAGGTGTGTGGAATTAGAAACCACAAGGGCTCTCTCTACTTATTTCAGAGCACTCACTAATTCATACGGAAGAGACTTCTGAGGGTCTAGTGGAGAAAAGAAGTTGTTTACCTGACATAGTTTTAAGACTGTACAAAGGAAAAGACTTCAAGAGATATAAGAGAGTTTAGGAAAACACCCAGTTCCAGATCCCACAGAGAGGCACAAAAAAGTATGTGGAGATAAAGGTGGCACTTTTATCTTTGATCCGTCTCACGTGGAAGAATGTGGTGCGGCTCACACATGCAAACACAGTGAGCCCTTTATGACTGAGTCCCAGAAGTAGGTGCGTGCAAGTCTGGAAAGCATAGTGCTCCATGGTGGGAGCTTGCCCTGTAAAACTCACAGCATGAAAGAGCAGGACATGATGTGTTTCTAAGCAATCAAAGCTCCTCTCTAACCTCTACACACACGCACACACACACGTCCACACACACACATACACATGCAAGCATACACACGTACACACGCACATGCACACACCTGCACACACACCTGCACACACACACACACATGCACACACCTGCACATGCACACACCTGCACATGCACACACCTGCACATGCACACACACACACATACACACATGCAAGCATACACACACACACGTACACACACACATGCACACACACACACACACACACAGAGGTGGATGGTAGCTGCTTCCTCATCTTGCGCATCACAAATTTCACTTCCATATCTCAAACGATTGCATTTCAAACTTATTCTTCAGCATTATTTCATAGTGGAGATTTAAACTAGGGTATTCCACTAATAGAAACCCTCCAAAAGAGGAAGAAGCGCCAAATTCAGGGGAGACTATCTCCTATGTATACAGGCTTTACTACAATTCACTCCCCATCTTGCTGACGGCTTCCTCAGAAACAAATCTTATCTCTGGCACTGAAGAGAAGAGCAAGGGACGAGATGGACGTAAGCGTCTGTTGGTGCCTACGAGTTCAGGGCACTGAGGTATACGTAGCAGGCACTATTTTGTTACACCCACCGGATTCTGAGAGAAAAATGACAGTGTCCCCTCTGTCCCTTTCCACAAGTGAAAAAAAAAAAAAAAAAAACAACTTAGGCGTGACAGAGCTGTGGGGAGGAGACAGAAAAGTTTATCATTGGTTTCCATGCAGAATAAACACAAATGGAATCATTGTAAAGATGCAGCCACACTGGTCGTCCTTGCTGGAGAGGAAGTGGGTGAAAGGGAAGTGAGCACTGTGGTGTGTCAAATACACGCTGCGGGGATCTAAACAGCCAGCTGTGCCACAACCAGCGTGGAAGGCTGAGCGCCCT
The DNA here is from genome assembly GCF_903995435.1 of Acomys russatus. NCBI lineage: Eukaryota > Metazoa > Chordata > Mammalia > Rodentia > Muridae > Acomys > Acomys russatus. The sequence goes on along the minus strand of NC_067142.1, from coordinate 79,802,120 downwards.
AAGGCGAGTGTGTGCTTAGCAGAGCTGGACATGGGTGTGGGCCGGGAACAGCCAAGAAGCTCCGGAGATAGGAGAGGAAGTCCAAAGCCTTTGAACCAGTCCAGTGGATGATAGAGCGGTTGATCAACGCTCTCTAAAGGGCAACGGCGCCAGCCTGCCCCATATTCAGGGAGTTATCAGCAACGGCCACTCCAAAGAGGCCAGAGAAGAGAGGAAGTTCAGTGTGAGAACCGGGTGGGGCGAAGGGAAATGAATGGAGAAGGGGTCCCCTCTTTGTCTTCATTGCTCTGTAAACCATGTGTATTTGTACTTTCCTGTCCGCCACTGCACAGGGTGACCACCAGCAGCAGGGCAAGCCTGTACTATTTGCATGGTTCAAATGTTAATGCGAAACAATTGCTCATGTGGGACCTAGCAGACCTCCTCTGCAGTCACTGGAAAAGGGAAGGGCTCGAGCAATCAAATGTGTGGATATTGTATAATACAGCAATCAAGGCTTAAAAAAACAGAAAGAAAGAAAGAAAAGTAAGACTTGATTATTTTAGAAAAAAACTTAACTGGCCTCTGGTAATCCCAATAATCTAGTGATTACTGCGTGCTGAAGGAGTTTGTGTAAAAATAAGTAGAGCAGCAATCATGGAGTCCTTCAGACCACAAAGATATTCTGCATATGAAATCATGGGGGCTCTCTAAATTTATAAATAAAGGACCTAAACTTTAGAGATGTAGACGTCACTTAGTTATTATCACCTATCTTACGGATTCAAGTTTCACAGCCCTCCAACATCAAAACTAGTAATTTCATTTAATGAATTATTTAATAATAATAATTTCATTATTTAATAATGTCATATAAATAAACATGAGAAAAACATACCTGGAAAACACTGGAATGATTCTTGGATACCTTTGACCACACGCTTCTCCTACTTGGTAAGAAACATTTAGTGGCTATCAAAACAGTAAAATTAAAACCAACTAGAAACCAAAACAAGCAAATCTTTGGAGGATATTTCATTATCATTCCTTGTGCATCCATAATGAAAAGACGTTTGTTTTATATTTTCCTTCTATTTGAAATGAGAAATGGTACTGGGTCAAATGTTACGCTGACACTGATACTATTTGCCCATATCTGTGGTGTGAAAACTCCCAACCTTGTCAAACAGACAGACACGCACATGCTCACGCACACTCCAAGTGCATTGATGCAGTGATAATGGAGGAGAGAAGGCTGGATAACAGTGGAAGAGGGGCGCCTGGGATGAGGGATGCAGAACATTCGCTCACTCACATCAGTGAGAGTCTGGGGGGACCATCTCTGAGCCTCTGTGCAGAAGAAAGGGTGGGAGGTAAGAGCGCATTCATAACCCTCTGCCTGCAGCATCTGGGAGGTCAGCAATTTTACCTGTCAATTACCATCCTTCCCCAAGCCAGCAAAAATAAACACACCAAAAGTGCAGACTTTATATGAGCTTTCATCATGCATTTTAGCTCCCTCTCCTGCCCTCCTTCCAAAGGCAAAAAGAAAACAGAAAAGAAAATTTTCATTTTTATGTTTAAACTGATGGGACTGCCAAGAAGACAAAGATTCAGCAGTATGATTCTACAAGCTGGGTTTTCCATTTTCCATTTTCTTCCTTTTATGAATTAAACTGCTTAAATTGTTTTTTACAAAGTCACAACTCACTCTCAATGAATTAAAAGCCATAATTAATTTGAAATGTGTGCTAGCACCTCGCCACTAATATAGGGCTTTTCTGCGTTTTGCTGAGATGCCCTAAGTGGGATTTACAGCCAGCATGTGAAAGTGAGATGGGCCAGTGCTATGCAGAGAAACAGAAGGTGCAGGGTGCATGTGTATGCTCACTCAACTTCTGTGCCACTTAGCACCTTCTGGTTCCCTGAGAAACCAGCAGAACTGTCCACTCTCCTTTGTCCATGAATGGCTTTCATTAAAATCATACATGCATGTACCAAAAGTTCTGCACTTAAAATAAAACATTACTCTTAAGCCATTTTTTTTGTCTTGAAGAACATCTTAGCAGCATTCTTGTCTGGGTAGGAAATCCAATAATGGGTGCACAAAAAAGCTGCTAGGAATGATGAGGTTGACAAACTGCAGGAAACCAGGCCCATGTCTACAACTAACTCAATGTCTATACAACAGCAGCACTGAAACATTTCAACACTGTTTCCTGAAGCTACAAAAACATGACATTCTTAGGAGCAAAACTCATACAATGTCTATAAAAAAGACATATCTGAAATCTCCAAAAATTGCAAAGAAAACAGTATGTAGAATGTGTCCATGGGCTTCAAGACATAGTATTGTTGTAGTTTTCTTATGTTGATCAATTGGTTCCCTAAAATCTAAACCAAATTCCCAGCAGGCTCTTTTGCAGAAAGCGGTGACCTAATTCCAGTACCAGGAAATGCAAAGGACCTAGAACAAAGGAGCAACTTGGAAAAAGGAGAACAAAAAAACGGAGGCTCAGTGCTCTCTTGTTTTAAGCTTTGTTAAAGCTGCAGTCATCAAGAGAGTGGGCTAACAGCATCCACAGAAACAGAGAGACTGCTGGTACAGACATGGTGTGTGTGTGTGTGTGTTGATTTTTACAAAAGACCAAAAACAACTCATAGGACTAAGGAAGTACTTTTAGCAAGTTGTACTGGAAAAGTATATATTTGTATGCAAAATTTTGAATATTGACTCATACTTTTCACTGTTTTCAAAGCAGCTCAAAGCTAGCCTGGTATTGCTCATGATTTATCCTGGCATTCAGGAGGTTGAGGCAAACTGAGCTACACAACATGACCCTGTCTTAGAAACAAAGCAAAATTGAAAAAAAAGAAAACAACAACAACAAAAAACCTCAAATGGATCACAGACCCAATGACCACCTAAAACCTAGCAAAATCTTAAGGAAGAGCAAAAGCCCTGGGTTCACTAAAGAGCTCTGAGATACAGTACTAAAGAAAGATTCATCAAAATTAAGGTATAACTTGGGTTTGAGTAAGTTCAATTCCCTGGGTCAAATCAATTAGCAAATTTTAGACTTCTACTTTGAGAGATACTGATTAGACAATGAAAAACATAGAGCTTGTGTCTGATAAAGAACTTGTGTTCTGGGCTGGAGAGATGGCTCAGAGGTTAAGAGCACTGACTGCTCTTCTAAAGGTCATGAGTTCAATTCCCAGCAACCACATGTTGGCTCACAACCATCTATAATGAGATTTGTATACATAATAAATAAATAAATCTTAAAAAAAAAAAAAAAAAAAAGAACTTGTGTTCTATCATGAGGCTGAGAAGCTTCTGTAAGGCAGGAGACACTGTCAACAGAACAAAGCGACACCCCACAGACTGGGAAAAGATCTTCACCAATCCTACATCTGACAGAGGTCTAATATGCAAAATACATAAAGAACTCAAGAAATTAAATACCACCAAAACAAATAACCCAATTGAGAAACTGGGCTCAGAATTAAACAGAATTCTCAACAGAGGAATATTGAATGGCTGAGAAACACTTAAAGAAATGTTCAACATCCTTAGTCATCACAGAAATGCAAATCAAAACGACTCTGAGAGTGCTAAGATCAAAAATTCAAGCGATACCACATGCTGGCGAGGATGTGGAGAGAGAGGAACACTCCTTCATTGCTGGTGGGAATACAAATTAGTACAACCACTTTGGAAATCTATCTGGCGCTATCTCAGAAAACTGGGAATAGGGCTTCCTTAAGACCCAGCTATTCCACTTTTTGGAATATACCCAGAGGATGCTCCAGCACACAACAAGGACATATGCTCAACCATGTTTATAGCAGCCTTATTCATAATAGCCAGAACATGGAAACAGCCTAAGTGTCCATCAGTAGAAGAATGGATAAAGAAACTGTGGTACATATACACTATGGAATACCACTCAGCTGTTAAAAACAAGGAATTCCCGAAATTTGTGAACAAATGGATTGAACTAGAAATGGTCATAATGAGTGAGTTAACCCAAAAGCAGAAAGAGTCAAATGGTATATACTCACTTATATCTGGACACTAGCCCAAGGAGCACGTCCCATTAACGTCTACACTTACCAGGAAAGTGGGATAGATGTGAGGACATCCTATTGGGACTCTAGGTGAGAGAAGCAAGGGAGAATGGGGAAATAGAAGGATCCAGAGGGTCCTAGAAGGATCCAGAGGGTCCTAGAAACCTACAAGAAGGACGTTATGATGGGTGGATCTGGGCCCAGGGGTTCTGCTCAAACTATGGCACCAACTAAGGACAATACATGCAGTAAACTTCGAACCTCAACCCAGATCTAGCCAATAGACAGGACATTCTCCACAGTTGAGTGGAAAGTGAGGACTGACTTTCACACAAACTCTGGTGCCCCATATTTGACCATGTCCCCTTGATGGGGAGGCCCGGTGGCACTCAGAGGAAGGATAACAGGCTACCAAGAAGAGACTTGATACCCTATGATTATATACAGGAGGAGGAGGTCCCCCTCAGGCACAGTCATAGGGAAGGGGAATAGGGTGAAAGTGGGAGCGAGGGAGGAATGGGAGGATACAAGGGATGGGATAACAATTAAGATGTAATATGAATGAATTAATTTTTAAAAAGAATTTGTGTTTCAAATACATATAAAATTTGAAAGCCTAATCAGAAAGCAATGCCTGAACAAGCATTTTAAAAATGAAGATAGTCTTTAGTAAACATATCACCAAAGAAAATATATAGGTGACAAATAAGAGTACAGTATTCTCAACATCATTACTGGCCATGAAAAATCAGATAAAACTACCACAGCATATCACCACGTGTGTATTGAGATGGGTCACATGCAAAAGGCTGACTGTATCAAGTGTCAGTGAAGGCATCTAGGAGGAGACAAGGAAAGAAACTGGCTCAAGCAATTCGGAAAACAATTTATCAATTTCTTAAAGGGCAAAACATCTTCAACAAAATGATAGAGCCACTCCAATCCTAGGTATTTACCTGGAAGAAGTGATACCATGTGTTCTCTCAAACGCTTGGGCGAGAATGGTCAGTATGGTTAGTGTGCCCATGGCAGAATGTAACGGATAACAGCTGGAAGCCATCCAAACATCACACAGTTGGGTGGACTATTTACACAGTCAAAGCAGAAGGGGACATTGATACATCTGTATCACGAATGACTCTAATAAAAATGATTTTTCAGTGAAAGAAGACACGCCAATAATAAAGCGTGTGGATTCTACCTACACACAGTTCTAGAACATGAAAATTAAGCTGGAAAATGGGTTTCTTAGTGGTGGGAAACTCAGAAAAAAGTGGGAGAAGCCCCACAGTGTCAGGGCAAACCCCAGAAGTGCTGGCTATATTCATGTACTGATACATTCATAAATAGGTGGATGTCAAACATTAGGAAATGATGTATTAGGATACATAACTCACTTTATATCGATTATGCCACCATAAAGCTGTTGTCTTATTTCAAAATGCAAACGATAAAAAGTGGCCTACCAAGACAACACTATATTCCTGAGGTGGTCCCATTGCACTTCAATGGCTATGGGGAAAGACAATGAGTGATAAGGAGAAATTTTATAATGTTCCTAAACCTGGCCCTGTTGAACATTTACCAAGCAAACCATGGTTCTAAGAGCTGATTTTACAATGACTTTGTAACACTGAATCCACCCAGGGATGTTTTCTTTTCACCTAAAGGTATCACTAAACCTAGTGCGGAATGAATATTTGGCTTTGAGTTATGTTTCCTCCCAATGTGTGACCCGTGACCTTTTATCTCTCTCCTGTCACCAGAGCTCTGAAAATAGACTCAGTCACTAACAGCAAACAACAGAACGACGTACTGTGCTTCCCATCGCTCATATTAATCTCTCTATACTTCCTGAAGACCAAGAATCCAGTTGTCCTTGGTGTCACCCAGCTTGGCGCCTAGATACAGAGTCTAGGCAGAGTCTAGGCCTGGGCAGAGGAAGGCTCATCTTTGTCCTATGCCATCTTATAAACAACGTTATGTTCCCAGTAAAGGACTTCTTGAGTTTGAGTAAGTTCAATTCCCTGGTACAAATCAATTAGGCAGTACCACTTCTCGGCAATGAAGAGACTACTCGATACACTGGGAAGCAAAACTATGGACTTCATACAGTCTTTGACGTAGAATTAAGACTCCATATATTTGCTAATATATGATGCTTTCTACTGCATAGGTGCCTGACCAATACAGTCAAGAGAAGTCAAAGAGTCAAGAATATGGAATCCCCCTGAACTCATTTTATGGAGAAGGTGGGGAAGAAAGATGTTTCTAGAAAACAGTCTTTAATCAGCCAGCAGAGACCCTGTCAAGTCCTGCTTCCTGTCAGAGTGCATCCAACCCATGGTGAGACTGAAGACAAGCCCCACTGGGCAGTAAGAGCTGGCAAGGTCGCTGGCCTCCGGGCAGAGCTTAGGCGGCTCCCAGCCACTCTCCTTACAGAGGAATGAGGAAAAAACAGTGACCCAGAACTGACGCTTCCTCAGAGCATCACCCAATGTTCCCAACAGAGAACACAGCCCACTGATAATGGAGCTTTGAAGTGTCTGGCCAGGGGCCAGGAGTCATTAGAAGTGTCCTTTGGAGAGTATCTGCTTTAGATTACTTTCCATGTGTAGGAAGCTGCACTTGCTGACTTAAGCCTTTCTGCTGCCTTCAGAACTCAGGGTCTTTGAACTCACTGATCCCAAGCCTGCTCTTTTGGCTTAGACCAAAATGTCAGGCTTGGTGAACCTGGGTGTTTTTGTTGGGCTTTTCCCTCTGGTACTCCATCCCAACTCCACACGCATTCCTTCTCTTCACTGTCTCATTGTAAATGTTTTACTCTATTTCCCACATCCCGGGAAGATCCTCTTTCTTTTCTATGGCTGTTTATTCTAAAGGTGTAATGATTAAGTGACATTCTAAACTGCATAATTACAATCCCACGAATCAAAAGTAATTAGTTATTTTTCTGTTTCTGTGATAAAACACCATGACCAAAGACAACTTATGGGAGGGAAAAAATCTTTTTGGACCACAGTTCTAGAGGAGTAAGATCCTGTCATAGCAGGAAAGCATGGCAAGAGAAACAAGAAACTGAGAGCTCACATCTTCTAATGAACGTATGAAATGGAGAGAGCAAACAGGAAGTGGGGTTAGAGTACACATACTTAGAGCCCACGCCCAGTGATATACTTTCTTCAACAAGGCTGCACCACCTAACTATCCTCAAACATCACCACCTACTGGGATGAAGTGTTCATATTCCCAAGACTATAGAAGACAATTCTCATTCAAACCACCAACCACTTTGGCTGGGTAATGGGTCAAGTGATATGTCGCCCAAAATACTGAAGCATTTTTCTCATGTCTTTAAAATCCAAATTCATTTGATAATACAGTCTATCACTCAGGTCATAGGCTGCTCAAATTCATATTGTTGTCAATATTTCTACCAATATATCTAAACATGTGTGCTTGATCACTCTTTGTGAAAGCAGACCAGCTGGTGAGTGTCAGGTAGGAATTAAATTCTTGTCATTCAAAGTGCTGCCCTTGGACCAGCCCTGGCCATCACCTGACAGGCTAGTAGAAAGGTGATCAGATCTCAGCATAGACTAACAGAATCCAACCTTCATCATAGCAAGATCATCAGTGCATCCTGTGCACATTTAAGTTTGAGAATGACTCTTTTAAATAGTTATCAGCTCCTTTGATGGAAAAGGAAAATCAAGGAAGAAGAGTTGCAACATGCTTACTGGCAAAATTCCAAAAGGGAACTTGAGCGAGTACATTGCCCGATGATTTCCAGTGGTTGTCTCTGCGTCCTTAAGGCCCTACTGGACCTTCAACCCCACTGGAGCTAATAATGACTCTAGCTAAGTGCCTTGGGCTCTTTCCTTAATAGCAAATGCGCTGATTGACCAAGGAAGGCTTCTCTGAAATCTCTCCAGGCTAGAATGTATGTTGGCAATATTAGAAGTTGGGGTTGATCATGAACTAAAAGGTCATCCTTGGCTCCATCTGAACATGGATATCAGGAAAACAACCTTCTGTCTGGGGCTTCCCTCAAGAAAGCTCATCATGAAACTGTACAGAGAAGAGGTTGAACTTCATGAATGACAGGGTAGTCATGGGGAGCATGGGGAATCTCACATGTGGAAGTGGGGCATAAAGTCAAAGTGCTCAGCTCCCAGTTTCACACAATTCTCAGTAGATGATAATGGAGACTCTGTCTTTTCTGACTTCTAAATATTCCAGTTGGTACATGGAGGGTGTGGCATCCTGAGACTCAAGAGAGTGGGAACAGAAAATATTAACAGGGAAACCTGCAAGTCTGCTGGGTATGTTCAGACTTTCTCCATTGGCACTCTTCCCTAACTTATAGGATGTAACTATTTGCGCATTTCTAATACTGAGTAAGACAAGAGATGCTTTGAAGAGCTGAAGATACACAAGTCATATGCAAATACAAGTCCATGTCACAGAAGACCCTTGAGCATCCAAAGATTCTAGCAATCTTGAAAAGTCCTGGAGCCAATCCCCACAGACACTGAGGGACAGCTGGTCCACTACAATGTAGAAGTGAAGGAACAAAAGGAGACAAGAGGGAGGCCCTGGAATGTGACATTGTCAGTGTGCCTCATACCAGCCACCACATGGGACCACTCTCCCTTTTCTACATTCAGTCTGGCTCTGGATTTCTGTGTGAGTGTTCTACCTGGCCTCTTGCCACCAGGGGAGGATGCTTCTCAGGACCATGCTAGACTCCCTCTGAAAGCCACACTCCTCCTCTGGACCTCCTGGGATTATCTACCAAAATAGGCAGTGAACTACACACTTAGCATACACACTATTGGACTGTAAGTACTGCTATTAATAGGAAGTCCTGACTGTCCTGTTCCACTTGAGAAATTCAATTTTTGTATTCTATTGCATTCTGTTCTGTGTAGATATAAAATACTGTCTATATGTGTTTTATTTGGCTCTTAGTTTTTGATTAGCATGTATTAAAACAATGGGTTTCATTATGACATTTTTACACATGTACATCAGGTGCTTTGCTCATACCCACCTGTTATTTTTGCTTGCTCTCCTGTCCTCTGATCTCCACCACCCCTCCCTGATAGTCTCACTTCTACTTTGACGTACACAAATATCAAGAAATACATAAAACAGGTACATAGGCGGATAGACAGACAGACAAGCGTCTACAAAGGAAAGGAAATGTGGTGTTTGTCTAAGGCAGCTTTATTTCTTTTAGCATGATGATTCTAGGCCCAACCATTTTTCTGAAGGACATAATTTTATACTTCTTTTTGACTGAATAAAACTCCACTATGCCACTATGTTCTGGGCGTGGTGACACGTACCTTTCATTTCAGCCCTCCAGATGCTAAGGCAGGAAGATCTTTATGAGTTCTTCTACAAATCCATTTCTACACCAGCCAGGACTACATGAAATCCATGAATGCAATGACAAGTGTATGGAAACATTACAGGTATCCTGTGGTACTTTACGGTTTCTGCAGCCATTACTCCCCAACCTCTGAGGAGTCTACAAACTCATGGGGAAAATAGATAGTTAAACAAAGGCCAATGGTAGCTTTTCTGTAGGATGAACACAATAACAGATGAGGGGGCCTGGGAGATAAGCTAGTGGATGAAGTTCCTACTTTATAGGCATGAAGGACTGAGTTACACACACACACACACACACACACACACACACACACACACACACACACACACCAGAAACCATGTAAAAAATAAAGCAAAGAAAACTGAGCATGGTGGCACACATTGTAATCCCAAAGCTGAAGAGACTGAGACAAATTAGCCCTGGGCCTTACTGCCCAGTCAGCCTAGCCTATTCAGCAAGCTCAGTGCCAATGAGAGACCCCAAACAAAGCCAAGTGGCTGAGGACAGCTCAGTCAAATGCTTGCCAAACAAGCATCCAGTCCCCGACATCCATGTGAAAAATAAAGTACCACAGGACCTGACTATAATCCCAGCACTGGAAAGGGGTCAGGCAGAAAGACAAAAGAATCCAGAATGATCCCATGGAATGACTGACCAAATAATCTTCCCAAATCAATGAGCTCTGGGGTCAACAAGAGATCCTCTCTCAAACTATAAGGTGGAAAGTGATGGATGAAGACATTCAATGGTGACTTCTGGCCTCCACACTCACAGGCGTATACATTTACACATATGCACACAAATAAGATATGGGCACTGTATGCAAATGAGCCCAACAGATTGCATAAATCAATTTACACCGAAAGATTTCGAGAAAGCATCACACATGGAAACACTTCAGATGATGACTTCAGGGCTTGTGAACTACAATGCAGACTGAGAAGACAAGATTTAAGAAAACACCAAGTGAGAGAACAAGGCGGTCCGGAAAACAAAAGTTGCTTGAAGTGCCTAATGCTGTCAGAGGGCTTGTAGCAGAATAGTGAAAGGCTGGGTAGATCTGGCGAACAGAGGCCAAATTCCAGATGATCCTACTGAAATGATTCCTCGTGGCCTGTCAATCGTCTGTTGGTTTAACAGCAGTAAATAGAATAACCCCATCACTTTATGAAGATTGCACTGATAAGAGGGTAACTAGACAGAGGCAGGCGGATCGCTGTGAGTTCGAGGCCAGCCTGGTCTACAAAGTGAGTCCAGGATGGCCAAGGCTACACAGAGAAACCCTGTCTCGAAAAAAAAAAAAAAAAAAAAAAAAGAGGGTAACTAGAAACCACAAGATTAATCAGAAAAGAACTGCACAAGTCAAGAGCAATGCTCGAGCCCTGGCCTGCTTAAAGAAAGGAAGGGGGGCCAATGGGAGGGTCAGTGGGTAAAGGCTACTGCTGCCACCAAACCTGATGTCCCTGAGACAGTGGATCAACAGGAGGAGGAAGAGAACCAACTCCTCCAAGCCCTCCAGCCTCCGTGTAGCTGCTGTAAGAAAGAGAGATGAAGGAAAGATTAGAGGTGTGATAAGAAAATGAAGTCAGGTGTGCCAAGGAGATAATTGCACATGGCAGTAAAAGAGGAGAAGGAAAGAATTGGCTCTGCCTGGCCGAGCCTGGCCTCTGGGTATATGGAACACACACCCAAGACAAGGCAGCACACAGCAAGTGAATGTCCAAATAAAATCCAACCACAGCAAGGAGCTCGTTAGCTAAATAAAGAACTGACAATTGAATAACACTGGCAGCCATCTATTTATAATCTAAACTCCAAAACTTGGGAGAATCAGAGGTCAATTGCAATAAAAACCCCAAACACATATTCTTGAAGTGTTTCAAGCAAAAAACCAGAAAGATGAAAAGTAATCTCGCCTACAAGAGGAACAATAATCAAATAAGGGATATAAAGACAATGATTGCTGCCCAAGGCCCCTCAATTACCCAGAGTTCACTGGCAACAAAGCCAAGATGGAGAGATGCAGAAGGTCTGCAGTAAGAAGCTGGAGGCTTGCTGTGAAGTGGGAAAGAAGGCCTCTACTTCAGCGTGTAGAAGACCAGTGTTTAAGTCCCTGGGAGCCTAGCCTGGCTAGCTACTGTGTGACCCATGCCTCTGAGCGACCATTGCCTTTGTGTGGGAAAGGAAGAAAATACTCTGTTTCCTGAAGTTATATAAAGCAAGTCCGTGCCCCCATGGCCTTCAAGAGATATCAATACAGTCTGTGACCTGGTGTTGCAAGCCAGCTGGTCAAGAGGCTGAGGCAGGAGGATAACAAATGCAAGAATTTCATGGGCTGTGGAATGAGTTCAAAGCCAGCTTGGGCAATTTAGTGAGACTAGGTCTCAAAATAAAAATAAAAAATAAAAAAAGTAAAAGGGCTGTGGAAAGCCACATGTAGTCAAACATGCCTGTAAATCTAACCCTCGGGGAGTGGGAGACAGAGACAGGTGGATTCCGGAAGCTTCTTGGTGGCAACCAGTCTAGCCAGTTAGTAAATGCTAGAGTCAGAGACTCTGTCTCAAAAATTAAGACAGGGAAGACAAGGGGGCACCAGCCATCAAAGAGCATGTTCACATGCACATAAAATAAAAAGTATTGTCTTGGTGGCTGGGGCTATAAACTAGCATTCTCAGGGACCTAGAGAGAAGCCTCAGGACTGCAAACAGAAGGAGAGCGAGAAGGGGGAGGGTGAGAGAGGGAGTACCTTACTGCTATATTTTCCCCAGAAGATAATTGTTTTCCTGGCATGGACATAAAAAGCAGAACGGACAATTTTACACTTGTTAGGTCCCTTAAGCAAATGACAAAAATAGCCTGTGCCCTAGCAAGCCAAGAACAGGGGGCTCCTGAAATCTGCAAGATCTCATTGGTTCATCGGAGAGTTTTGCAAGTTCATTTTCAGTTGAATGAAACCCTACCATTTGCAGATGCCCCCCTCAGATGAAAGTTGGATGCCTCCTTGCTTCTGTGCCTCTGGACAAGCTTGGAGGGGAAGACACCCTTCTCAGATTCCTTCCCTGAGTTTCACTTAGGTGGACAGCCCACAAGCCAGGACCGGGAAGGGCTAGGGAAGAAGCCAGGAGACAGCATTTCCCACCTCAGCCTCTTCGGAAGGTGATAAACGGTCTCCAATTCAAACCACTCCATCGTGACTAGGAAGACGGGGACCCCGCTCACATTTAGCAGGTAGAGGTCACAGATCCCTCTCACTAATCTACAAGGCACAAGTAAGAAGTAACTGTTGCCAATTATCAATGGCGCTGAAACTGACACACACTCTTAGGATGGCTGGAAAAGTGTGATACCTTTACACTAAGTTAAGGAAACAGAAGGGATGGCTTTGAAGTAAACCCAGTGAATTCTGCTCTATTCAAGTTGTTTTATGGGCACCAATAAGAGATGCAATTCATAATATTATCAAGAATATGAAAAGCATATGTATTTATAAGCTAATCTGTGTGGATTGGCTGCAGCAACAGAGGAGAAATGTCTTGGATTCTGAACCACACCTGAATAAAACGCTTGGCTCAAAACTTGTCTCCCCCATGTGCTATGGAAGCATTCTTAGTAGATAGACTAAATTCTCTCATCTTTGGCTCCCTTGGCACAGTAAAATTACTGTGATGCAGCAAAAGTGAGTATTAAATCCAATACATATGAAAATCCAACGCAGTGTCAATATGTTGTTACTATTTCCCTTAACTGTTTGTGAATTGATGTGTGTGTGTGTGTGTGTGTGTGTGTGTGTGTGTGTGTGTGTGTGTTTCTTTTCACAGTATAAAGTATTGCCCAGTGTGCCATAGAGGGGGTTCCCACTGGTAAGGAAAGGAGGGGCAACAGAAGGACCTTTGCCCCTGACCAATGAAGAAAGAAGTTCAACATTCAAATCAAGGACGATAAACAAAGAGCTACTTCCCCTGGCACCCACAGCAACAAAGTGTTCCAAATTAGATCATTCCTGAAGATGCTACCCCAGATAAAGACCAGGTCAGCGATCTGTCAAGGAATGAACGGGAAAGAGACCTCGTCAGGTCAGACAGTACAGAGCTCCGTGGTGGTAGGGAATTCCATGTGCCTTCCATTCTCCGTGTGAACTTCTATTGGAACTGCTTGATCAAAAAGTCATTTTTCCATAATCCTAGACCTAGAATGAACTGGAAGTGGGAAATATCCTGGATTGGATACAAACATAGTCAGTTTCGTTCGTCCCTGCAACTGCTATGATCAAGAGAAAATGAACAGGGGATGTAGCTCGGGAGGTGGCCTTCCAGCAGCCCTGGGCATGCACCTATAATCCCAGCATTCGGGAGGTAAAGTCAAGAGGATCAAAAATTCAGCGTCACCCGTGGCTACACAATAAGCTCTGGGGCAGACTGAAATCAACAGCTACTGTTACTGCTGGAAATGAGTCATAAACTTGGGGAAAGGGAAGGACAATTATAGTTCATCATATATTTCTCAACCCCGGGGCCTTGGCTCCTGTTACCTTACCTCTCTCTGGTATCAGGCATGGGATGGGGCCAAAAGGACAGAAACAGGAGGCAAGGAAGCCTTAGAATGATTTAAGAGGTATGATTTGGACAGCAGACAAATTATCATGTAGGAGACACTAAATGCCTGCTCCTTCTGTTTCCCTAACTCCCACTGTCATCCTCCATCCCAGCCCTTTCAATGTCTCCAGAATTCCAGTTTTTGAAGAACTCCTGTGGCCTCCACAGTGCAGACTCTCAGCACTGTGGTCATCAAACCAGATGGCACAAGTCATATGCTGTGTACAATGGTGAGATAATGACATCTAAGAGTATCCTTGACCATCAGATGCTGTCAACATGGAGATAGATAGATAGATAGATAGATAGATAGATAGATAGATAGATAGATAGATAGATAGATAGATGGTGGAGAGACAGCTCAGTAGTTAAGAGCACTAGTTGTGCCCCTAGAGGACCTAGGTTTGATTTCCAGCACCCACATGGCAGCTTACAAGCATCCTTAGCCCCAGATTCAGGGGAATCCAATATCTTCTTGTAGCCTACAATGGTATCAGACACACATGTGGTACACAGGTATACACAGAGGCACATAAAAGTAAAATAAATAAACTGGATATACATTCATGGGTCTCAGAACATTCCAGAGAAGCTAATGATAACCTCAATTAGGCTGAGTTTTTTAAGTTAACACATAGGGAGCTAAGAAGGAGCCCTCAGGGTGATTTCTAATTCATCCTTCTCCCCTGTATTAGAAGGAGCTCCTGCAGCACACTGTTGGATTCACTGAACAATTCAAAGCACTTGGAGAGCTGCCTGAAGACACACACCGCCGCTTCTCAGACACTTACACAGGCTATTTCTAGCTCCTGCATCCTTTGGTCTTTTTATCTCATCCCATACAGTAAAAACATAAGCATGCCTTGGCCTTGTAGTTCTAGGGAGAGTCTTATTGGATGATAAGGGCTCATCTCTGAGTCAAGCTCTGGATTCTGGCCAGTCTCATCCCTAATTGAGCGTGAGACCCACTCCCATCCTGGCATGAGCCCTCTTCTCAGCTCCTACCCCAAAAGCCAATCTTGTCCAGTGGCTCAGCAGTTCCAAATCACCTACTGTTCACGGAAGCACTAAGTGCAGGTAACTGTTTTATATTCTGAGTCATTTCAGGGGCAGCCAATTCATGTCATCTCCCCTACCTGCTGTGGGCATCCACAAGTCAGTTCTCCAACATCTGGTTCTTATTCCTGGCTGACAAGTGCACTATGTAGTTTTGCCAACATATAGCCTCTCTGATCCTCTGCATTATTACCAGTTAAAGAAGTAATGATGCTTCATCTAGGATTTGACTTTATTAAAAAGACTGGTGACTAAGGACTATAGGTGAAAAAGATGTCTAGAACAAAACAATCTATCATCCTTCTTTCCTCTTACCTTTTAAAACTACCCTAACTTGTGTTCAACTAATACAGTAAATAGAATCAAATTTAAAGTGATGCACTCTAAAGAAAAATTATTCTAGTCGTATAAAAAAACAAAAAGCTAAAAAAAAATCTATATGTATATTTGTCTAACAAACAACTTGACACAGATTAATAAAAGGAAATATCCCTCTGTTAATAAGAGCCATGGTCATAAATAATTCAAACAAAGCTTTAGAGATTATGTGAGTCTTGAGTTTGACACTGAAGGTATGAAAATATGGTCAGGATGGAGAGCAGATATCCTCAACAGAGGGCCTATCCAGAACAAGACAGATTCATCGCACCAAAAGTTGTAAGGAACCCAGTGTGACAGAGAACAAGGATGCCGAGAGAGAAAAAAACGACTGAGAGAAAAGTGGTTATTCAAGAGCAGTGAGCAAATTTGGAAAGTTATCCTAGAGCCAGGCCATAAAAGTGATTCTCTTTTTTTCCAATATGTTTTTATTATTTGGGAATTTCACATCATGCACCCCAATCACGTTTACTTCCAGTCTTCCCATGTCCACTCCCCATCCCTTGTGACCCTTTCCCTAAAAGAAAAATAAGAGAAAAAATGTCCATTTTGTGTTGTCCATATACTCACTGGAGCATGGCCAAACTCCCAGTGGCCCACCCCCTAAGGAA
This sequence comes from Acomys russatus, assembly GCF_903995435.1. Classification (NCBI taxonomy): domain Eukaryota; kingdom Metazoa; phylum Chordata; class Mammalia; order Rodentia; family Muridae; genus Acomys; species Acomys russatus. The sequence continues at coordinate 79,786,026 of NC_067142.1, read as the reverse complement.
AGCAGAGTCTTCCCCACCTGCTCCCCTGCCAAAACTCATCAATTGTAGAGAGCTACACTTCAGCACCCCTATTACAATTTTCAAGAGTTCCCTTTGCTGGCTCCCTTTTTAGGCAGTTACTTTTTTGGGTGGGTGGGAGGGGTGAAAGTAGGGGTTGCCATAGAAGCCTTCTATGTTCCTCTTTCTCAACTGTATGTCTGCATGAACCACAGACATCCACGTGGTCTCTATCATCAGCATGTGCCATAGATCTCTGTTAAGTCTCCTGTGGCACTATAGTCCTTGGACGACATCAACGTGACCATCTGCCAAAGCATAGCCCATGACCAGCATGGCCTCTGGGAGAAGTACGGACCATGGAGGTCTTTCAAGGAGGTCCAGTCCAGTAAATGGACCATTCTTCCTGTCAAACACCCTGTCGCTGCTCAGAGCCAGAGCGATTGTGTAGCCGGACTGCTTGTTCTGAGAATGAGTCATTACAGGCTTTAGGCTGCTGCATACCATCCTGCCACCAACCCTACTGGATAAAGACCTGTTCCTCCATCTATGGCAGCCTTCTCTCCCACCTGTCATAGCTGTGGTATCTCCAGTTATACTGCACGTGCTCAGCACTGTTCAGCTGTGTTCCTCCATCCCTCCTGCCTCTCCATCACATACTCCTTTGTCATAGTGGCATTGGAAACTGCAGTGTTACACAGTGTACATTTTTGCCCAAACAGCTTTACATACAAATGTTTATTGCAATGAGTCACTGGCCTGGTTCAAGGTCTGTGAACCATATCAACTAGCAATACGTACACGTGCGCGCGTGCACACACACACACACACGCACACACAACTTACAGGCAACTCCACCAAAGAGTCTCCTCTCCCCCAGCAAGTATTTACTACTTTTATACCCTTCAAAGGGGGCCTGGTGAATCTTGTACATTTCTGAGCCTCCTCAGTTCCTTGACCTTCCTGTGTCCTTTAAGTTTTACTCACTTCGTGGGTCTTCTGACTCACCTGCTGCATTCTAGGAAGCAATGTTTCAATTGGGAGAAAATAACCACACAACACACATCCTTCCTCCCAAGTCTCCTGCAAGTCCAAGGGCATCTTCAATGTCCAGGTCTCAGCTCCCAATTAAAGTAAACAAGCCACCGAAGTACTCCTGGCTTTAGTATGGACCCCAGAAACAATATTCAAAAACAGACAGAGGAGAAGGGCAATCAGAAAGCTGATGGTCATGTCTAAAGACCCACCTCACAGAATAGCACATGCTCTTGGTGAAAGTCCCCAATGCTTCTGTGAGTGGGGTGAGGGTGGATGAATATCCCTCGCCTTCTCTATGCTGCTGTGATAAAACACTGACCAAAAGCAACTTGACTTATGGGTCGTAGTACATCATGGATGGGAGCCAGGGCAGAAGGGAGGGATGGGGGTGGGGAATCAAGGGGGCAGAAACTGAAACACAGGCTATGAAGGAGTGATCCTTACTGCATTCCTTACTGGCTTGCTCATCATAGCCTATTCAGCGACCTTCTTAGACATCCCAGGGCCACCTGCCCACGGATGGCACTATCCATAGTGGACCAGACGCCCCCATATCAACTAGCAATTAACACATACACACACACACACACACACACACACACACACACACACACACACCTGACACCCTTACAGTCTGATGGAGGCAGTTCCTCAACTGAGGTCCCCTCTTCTCAGGTGATTCTAGTCTGTGTGAAGACAACAAAACTAACCAGCACAGGGAGGGGCATAGTAATGAGCCACCTGTCATTCTTACATCACAAACCAGAGACCGTGGGTTCTTTGCGTGTGTGTCCCACCTTGTCTGCTGCCCTTCAATTCTTAAGAATTAGAAGCTCCCAGCACCTTTCAAGCACCTGCCTTACACCATTTGGACTTTTGTGCTTTATTCCAGTGCTTGCTTAATGTTTGCATCTGCTTGCTTTTGTGTCTCAGGCACAAATGACTTTGGTGTTTTTTAGACATCTCTCAGGAGGCTGGAGCGACACTGAGTCAGGACATTGTCCCTATCCCCCATCAGCTAGAGAACTGAAGGATGGGAAACAACACAGTGCAGAGTGAAAGACTTTATCAGCAAGCCGTACTGACCCAGAGCTTGAAAGACACCAACTCTAAAGGGGTTTGGGTGTTTTATTTGGGTTTTAGGGTGTCCCACCTGGTGAGTCTCTGCTCCCTCCATTTTTCTGCTGCTCTGAAGGTGACTATAGTTTTCCTTCTACAGTAGGGGGTGGGTCTCTGTTCTGTAGTTACTTATTGGCAAGGTTAAGTGTAGGTGCCACAACCTGGTTTTTGGTTTTTTGTTTGTTTGTTTGTTTGTTTGTTTTTCATGTGTGTGTGTGTGTGTGTGTGTGTGGTTAACAGGTACACAGAGAGTCACCACATATGAAAATGGGCAGTTTCAGAGAAGCACACTTCCTGCTGAGGATAAAAAGCCACTAAGGAATGGAAGCATGCTACCTGCTGTTGGGGGCAGACAGCAACCATCCTGCTCCCCTTTTCCCTTTCTAGGGGCCCACAGCCACCTTCTGTGCTTTGGCTAAAGCACCTGGGGGAAGTTGGGGAGGGGGAGGCACAGAACAAGGCCTAGGAGGAAAGCCAGTCTTGTAGAAGCCACGCTATGGAGACGAATCTCCTTCAGGCTGGCATTTCCAAGTGTAGACATGAGCTCATCTTTATGTATGCTGAACCCGTGGATTTAAAATCACTTCAGCCACATAATGTGAAGAGAGACTGTAGGAGTCAGACATCTATCTGTTGGTCCAGTTTTTTTTTTCTAATGGACCAGTTTCTTCAGTTATTCCCAAGAACCTGCTGGAGTACTTCTCTGCACAAGGAGCACGTAAGAGCGCATGACATCTGCTTCCGATCAGAACGCTGGGAAAGAGACTGCTGGAACTTTGCAGGAGACAGTGCTGAACTGTATTCAGTTGGGAGCTCAATAAATCTTCCAGACGACAGCGATAATCTGGCCTGCCGATTTCTCCGGCATCACCCCACATCCCCTGCCCACACATCCCTCTTCTCCCAGCCTGAGCACACACTGCGTTCAGCCCCACCAATCTGCAGCACTTTCATCTTGATCCATTCCATTAGCACCGCTACGCCAAGTGTCTTCCCCAAAGTCCCCTTCTCTGCTGGGTGAAGTCCCACGTGTCCATCATCTGCAGTAATGAAGATGACGTTTGCACGCACTTCAGAGGGTTCGTATGAGAACTAAGAAATACTAGGTACCCGAGCTACGTTCTCAGATCAGCATCTGGCTGTGGGCAGCACCCCATGCATCTTAGCTATCATCATTCCAATTCTTCCCCAGATACGATTCAAACATCACCACTGGTAGCAAACCATCCGTCAACCCCTTCCTCCACCAGGTGCCCGAGCTGTATACACTGGCTGCACGCTGACTGTGTCTCTCTTACAATCACAACAATGGTAAAGATGCTCTGTGGGCTGGGCTGCTTTGTGCAGCCTCTATTCTGTCTCTGGTATTCCTTAGTGGTGTGAAGTACCTTTTCTAAAATTCCCATTTTGGAAATGAACAAGCAGGAAGGTTAAGACAGCTTTTCCAAAGGCTGCCGGCAAGAAAATGGCTGAATCAAAGCTCAACCTAGAACGCACAGCTGTGAGGATACATACCTTACACTCCACACATGGGTGCATCTGCTGCTTCTGTTGGGTTTTGGCTCAAGGTGTTGTTGCTCCTGCCATTGCTTTCTTTCGACTTGGCTCAGTTTGTGTGTTTTCAACCAAACACTAGTGGAGCCAGGGGAACTCCACAGAAAGGGGAGAAAGGCACCACAAGAACACTGTCCACAGATTCAACTCATAAAGGTCACAGAGACTGAAGGGACAATCACAGACAGTCACAAGTCAGGTCACTTGTACCCATCCAATCTTTAACCTACAGGGTTTCGCCCCTCTGCGGGCATTAAATCATTCAAATTAACCAACTGCCTTGCCCTCCTGGCCTTACAAAGCCTGCCTATCACAGCCTTGTTGCCTCTCTAAGCTAGGTCCCCTGCATATATGTTATGACTGTGTAGCTTGGTATTCTTGTGGAACTCCTTGGACCCTTTTCCTCCTATTGAGTTGCCTCATCCAGTCTTCATATGCAGGTTTGCACTTGGTCTTGTAGTAACTTGTTGTGCTGTGTTCCCTGGGTGGACTGTGTTTGTTTGTTTGTTTTTGTTTCTGTTTTCTTGGAAGCAGAACAGAGGAAGAATGTGTCTGGGGAGGTGGGGAGGACTAGGAAGAGTGGAGGGTGGGAGAACAAAAAGGAGCTAAAGACATGTGTGTTTTTAATCTCGTGTGTGTGGGTGTTTTGTATGGATGTACAGCAATGCCCCAGGTGCATGCAGTTCCCTCAGAGGCCAGAAAAGGGCATAGCGTGTGCTAGAACTGGAGTCACAGATGGCTGTGAGCTGCAGTGTGGGTGCTGGAACCTGAATCTGGGTCCTCTGCAAAACCAGCCAATGCTCTTAACAGCTGAGCCATCTCTCTAGCCCTGTGGTTTTGCTCTTACGGTATATTATAGGCATTTGCTCAAAATGTGATAAATGAATAAACTTCCAAATTCCCACCATACCAAGAAAAAAGACTAGAAAGTTTTAAAAAGAAAGAGTTGGCCCAGAAGAGCTAAGAGACTGTTCCATGTCCTCCTGCCTGTTTTTATGGCACTCACCTGGCTCTGGATCATGTATGGTTCTGCCTGATTAAAATTTAGTGCAAAACTAGGCTTAGAGCACTCAGCCCCAGTGTGCTCTGTAGATGTGCTGACCCAGCAGAGGAAAGCAACTATACAGAGATGACTCTTCTCTGAGAGAAATCTGTTAACACGGAAATCAACCAGAAAGTGACTCATGGCTGGACCACCTCATCTCCTCTCCTCTCAGCCCGTATTCATCACACCCTGACCTCCAAATGCCCCTCCAGTGTCCCCTGACGCACTATGCCTGTGTGAGAATGTGGGATATTCCCACAGTCCTGCTGGCTATTTAGACCATGCTCAGGCTAGAAATGTGATTCAGTGCTGTTGTTCTTGTCCAGCATGCCACCCGCCATAGACACATTGGTATCTCATATTGGATTCCAATGTAGTGCTGTGTTCCATGCCTATTCCTCGTCTCCTGAATTAGACAGTGGTTCCCAACCCTGTGGGCCACAACCCTTTTGGTGGTCCCCTATCAGCTGTTCTGCATATCAGATATTAATATTACAATCCCTAACAGTACGAAAGTTACAGTTAGGAAGGAGCAGTAAAAGTAATTTTATGAGGGTTAGAGAAATCACTCAGTGGTTAAGAGCACTGGCTGCTCTTCCAGAGGATCTGGGTTCAATTCCCAGCACCCACATGGCAGCTCACATCTGCCTGTAACTCCAGGTCTCACACAGTCATACATGCAGGCAAAATGCCAATGAACATAAAACAAAAATACATTTAAAAAACAATTTTATGGTTGGAGGTCACCACAACATGAGGAGCTGTATTAAAGGGTCACGGCATTAGGAAAGTTGAGAACCACTGACTGAAAACAATGAAGTTAAATTGCCTTGCCTGGCATGGGACAGCGCCTCAGTGCATGCTGGATGGACAGATGAGTGAGTGAACGGATGACTGTCCCTCCTTCTGTGCCTGCCCCGCACAACACACTAGCCCACCATAAGAGATCTCATCCATCTTGGGGCATAAGGCCATCCAACAAGCATTTATCACTCTGATAGGATTATACAATAGGCAATAAAAAAAAAAACATAATTACACTCACTCTTTCTGTCCGTAGTAGGCAGCATAGAGCCTGGTTTATGAGAGACACTAAATCAAATGTAAATAAAATCATCCATGCATTCAAAATACATCCAGTGTGTTCATATATCATAACACCTAAATTTCCAAGCACTACCCTGACACCTTGAGCTTCATAGGTCCTCAAAAGGATGGCCATGTATTTTCCTACCCTCAACAATTATGCACCCCTCCCTGATGAACAGGAAAAGGTCCCTATCCATTAATTTCCCATCAGTCAGTTCACTTATACCCCACCCAGTCTTCAACCTGAAGGGTTTTGCCCTTGACAGGTACTAAGTCATTCAAACAGAACAATCACCTTGCCCTCTTGACCTTACAAAGCCTGCCTATCATAGCTCTACTGTGTCTCTAAAATGAGTGCTATGGCCTTTGATGGCCTGCAGTGTCTGCCTCCTCCAAATTGATTTCATATAACTGACTTGTCTGTTGCTGTTAACAGGCCCATCTACACAGAGTCAAGTGTCTCATGCTATTTATGAATGGAGAATCTCTTCTTTATCCCTAGAGTGAAATGCATGCATTAGAACAAGCTCTTGGGGCAGACTAGATGGCTCAGTGAGTAAAGGCACTTGCCACCAAGCCTAATTACCTGATTTCAATCCCCAGACTCCACATGATGGGAAAAGAACAGACTCCAGCAAGTTTTCCTCAATGCATGTGCACATGCATGCATACATGTGTATGCATACTAGATGATAGATACATACATACATACATACATACATACATACATACATACATAGGTAGACAGATGGGAAGGCTGGATGGATGGATGGGTGAATAGGTGAGTGGACGGTTGGTGGATGGATGGGTGGATGGGTAGGTGGGTGGATGGATTGGTAGGTGATGGTGGATGGGTGTGTGGGTAAATGTTTAGTTGGGTTGGTGAGTGGATGGGTGGATGGATGGATGGATGGATGGATGGATAGATGGGTGGGTGGATGGATAGGTAGGTGAATGGATAGGTAGGTAAATGCATAGTTGGGTTGGTGGGTGGATGGGTAGATGGGTGGGTGGGTGGTTGGGTGGGTGGGTGGGTGGGTGGATGGATGGATGGATGGATGGGTAGATGGTGGGTGAGTAGGTGAATGGATGGGTGGGTAGATGAATGGGTGGATGGGTAGGTGGATGGATGAATGGGTGAGTAGGTGGGTGGTAGATGGGTGTGTGAGTAAATGCATAGTTGGGTTGGTGGGTGGATGGGTGGATAGGTGGGTGAATGGATGGAAGGGTGAGTTGGTGGATGGGTGGATGGGTAGATGGATGAGTGGGTAGTTGGATGGAGGGGTGAGTGAGTAGATGGGTAAATGGGTAGGTGGGTGGGTGGATGGATGGATGGGTAGATGGTGGGTAAGTAGGTGAATGGATGGGTGGGTGGACAGAGGGGTGGATGAAGAACAAGTGTTGTTTATTTGGCATTAAGCAAAATAAATCAGGCCCCTTCCCACTGGAAGCTGGACCCCTATCTCAACCAAATGCCAAATTTACCAGCTTCTTCTCCTGAGGTGAACAGTGACTTGGAAACTATAAATTTTGGGAAGAAAATAAAAGGAGAGAGCTGTGGGAAGGAGTCTGGGTCTTGGTGGATGAGAAGGAAGCTCTAATCAAGCACTGTGTGGCCTCTGCAGCTGGAGTGGTGCAGAAGTCAGATGGAGTTTCTACCTTCTAGGTGGCCATGGCCTAAGAAGGAAGGAAAGTACTCCAAGAGTGTGAGCTCATGTTCAGCACTGTCAAAATTTTAAAAATGACAGTAGGACTGGTAATACGGCAGAACAGGAATTAGAAAGTTACAAAGTTTGAGCCCTGACTTGGTATAACTACAAACATTTTCCAATGATTTTTCAAAATCAAAAGGTGGCTAACATGTTGCAGCATATAAATTATGCAAATTTCAAATTACAGCACTCTTAAATAAAGCCTTATTGGACCAGAGCCACAGGCGCTCACTTTCAAAGGCCCCACACTCAAGCACAAATGACCAGCACTAATTCAATGAGTTATTAAAATAAAGAGAAAGAAAACATGAAGTTATAAGGAGGATGTGGTGGGGAAGGGTCTTGGAGGAGCTGAAGGGGGAGAGTGGGAGGGGCTATGATCAAATGAATTGCATACACATATGAAATTCTCAAAAACTAAATTTAAAACATATTTAAAACAAAGAGAGAGTTCCCCCAAGGTTGGGAGCTGGACAGTAATAAGAAAGAAGCCAATGCAGGCCTGGAAGAGGTGTTCACACAGAAGGGAGAACAAACAGCAAGACACTCCAGGGGCCTCAGAACAGGGAACTCAGCTCAGAAATCAGTTTCCAAACCAACTCTATACCAGGCCACGGTGAGGATGAAACAGACCGCGCAGAAATGCACAGGGCACGGGGGGGGGGGGGGGTGAGCTCTATACTGTTGGGTCTCTCCCTGTCCTGGCTCAGTGGCTTTGTCCAGCTTTCCTTCTGTGTCCTCCTTGCCTGTATCTTAGTTTTTAAAACTCTCTGCCTCGAGGGAGGTCTGAGGAATGGCTCCAGCAGGTGCTTAGAAAATCACAGATTTTGCAGCACCCACTTAAAAAGGCAGGTGTGGTGGTGTGCACATGTAACCCCAGTGCCGGGCAGGCAGGGACAGGAGGATCCCTGGGGCTCACCAGCCACCCTAGCCTACCTAGCCAGTTCCAGATCATCAAGAGACCCTGTCTCAAACAAAAAAAAGTGGACTGCACCTGAGACATGGCACCCAAGGCTGTCCTCTGGCTTCCATGTGCATACATACATGTGTACTTGTAGACACTCATGAACACATGGATGCACAAAAAATAGAGGAAGAAGGAGGGAGGAAATAATATAAATGTTGTGTGATATTCTCAAAAATATTAAAAAATTAATTAACATTTTTATTTTAAAAATTACAAATTAATACTTTTTAGTTCTTCTTTACAGCCACCTAGGTATAAATGTAATTGCATCTTTCCCCTTTTGTATACAGCAGCTAATACAGAGCCTAGTACCTAAGAGATAAGAAATGAGTGTTGCATAAGACCATCTACCCTCCTAGCACACATTCCTGTTCTGTGCTCTGCACCAGTCAATCAAGGATGATCTAAGACCTATATTTTCCAAAGGTTTCCTTCTGTTATAAGCAAACTTTAAAGTAAACAAGGTGTGCTTCTCCCTTAGACTTAGCAACAGCAAACTCTTTCCATAAATAGCTAGATCATAAATGTATTAGACATGTGTGTTGTAGAGTCTGTCATGCTGTTTATCATCCTCATATGAAAGTGGTCCTAGACAATGACATGAGCACTGGCTGTCTTCAGATAGAACTATAATTATGGATCTAGAAATATGGATCCTATGTGATTTTTCTCATATTATGAAATGTTAGCCTTCTTTTAATTCATTTTATCCCACAATTAAAATTGTAAACCTAAGGCAAGCTATATGGCTCAATGAATAGATGACTTGACTTGGGTCCTTAGGATATACATGGTAGAAGGAAAGAACTGCCTCCCACAAATTGTTCCGATAGCCACACACAATCATGCACATGCACACACACCATCATCATCAATATCATCACCATTATCATCAATATCATCACCATCATCATCAACATCATCACCATCATCAACATCATCACCATCATCATCAACATCATCACCATCATCATCAACATCATCACCATCATCATCAACATCATCACCATCATCATCAATATCATCACCATCATCATCAATATCATCACCATCATCATCAATATCATCACCATCATCATCAACATCATCACCATCATCATCTTCATCAGGATAGACTGTAGACTAAAAAGCACAAAATGCAAACACATGCAGGCTGTATTCAGTCCATGCACAAAGCCCAGGTCAAGAACTGGAAGTAACCAGTGAAGGGCTGTGACTGCAGCTTGGCAGACAGAGGACATTGTGGATGAAGCCCTGGGCTCAGTTCCTAGCATTGTGTAAAGCAGGTGTGGTGGCATATGCCTACAGTCTCAGCACTCACGGGGTAGAGCCACCCTCAGCTATAGCCTCAAAACCAGCCTGGGCTACATCAGCCCCTGTCTCAAGGAAGAAAGCAGAGGGGCTGGAGAGAATGCTCAGTGGTTAAGAGAAACTATTACTCTTGCCAAAGACCACGGTTCAATTCCCAGCACCTACATTTTAACTAATTCCAGCCCCAAGGGATCCAATGCCCTCTTCTGACCTCCTAAAGCACAAGGCACAAACATATTGTACATGCATAATGCAGGCAAAGCATTCATACACATGCAATAAAACAAGTCTGTTAAAAAAAAAATAAAGGAAGGAGGGATGAAAGAAGAGGGAGTTATGCTGACATCACATAAATGTACTGGGTAAAAGTGACTAAGTAGATTCCCAGGTCGAATCAGATAAGTATGTGCCATGAAGCACCCAGGCCCCTGAAAAATGACCAGCTTTGCAATGCAGAGCACATTTCAAAGGTAAAGGAAGACAGCCACTGTGTCTGCTCTGTGTGGTATTTTTAAACATCCAAAACTTTGTTATTTCAAAACAAAATGTCTCAAACAAGGCGACGCACACAATTCCTCACTCAGGGTTACACACCCTTGGTGCCAAGTTTGAAATATCCAAACAAAGCTGCTTTTGAGTACTCTGAAGACAAAAAAAATTCTGAGCTGCTGGAAAAAATAGTGTTCTTGTTTTGTTTTCTGCCTTTAGATAACTCTGGAATGGGTAAGTGGACTTACATTTACTTTCCAAAATAAATTTGTTTGAGGCTGAGACTGAGGAAGAGATCTTGCATGGGTTCCATCAATGGCTCAAGGGGCCAGGAATTTGGGGGTTAGGGGAGCTGGAAATCAGAAAGCTTGGGTTTCTAACTCTTTGTTGGCTGAATTGCATTCTCAGTACAACAAGGTGCCCATTTAAAAAAAAATATAGGTGCTCAACAGGATGTAGTCTGTTCAGCACTGAAAGATGGCTTTTCTAGGGTGGGTTTTCCATCAGCCTGCACTGGGAAGTTGGCTAGTGGAGAGCCCCAGCTCAAAGGAATCTGGTGGCAAGGCCCATGCAGGAGTTGGGTGTCAGTGATCAAGCAGATTAAGGAAGGAGCATCCAGCATGGGAGGTCAAGGGTCAAGGATGGCCAGGGCTCTGATGTAAGGATGAAGGCAGAAAGGATTTGTAAGTCCGCAAATAGAAACAATACATAGCCATGTTGTGGGATTAGAACTGGAGGCATCCATGTGACCTGACGGCTGTCAAGAAAGATAACAGATAAATAAACAGAGATAGAAGGACAGACACACTTTGCCCTAGCTTGAGCTTATGCTGAAATGTACACCTAATGCAGATGGGAACAGATGAGACAGCATTGGGTGTGATGGCCCTGTCAGCACTGCCCCCACCAGACCACCAACTTTAGCCACAGGCACTAAACCGGGTAGAGCACGAAGCAAAGAACTGGGAATCCTGGCCTTTGTCTGGGTTTCTCCTTTCCCCTTTGTATTCAGTCCGCCCCCTGCACCCCCTCCCCGTGTCCACGGAAAGGACCACGGACACTGCTGGTGGGTGTGCCTTCCTCAGTGAAGCCTCTCTAGAAACACCCACCCACACAGGCACTCCCAGAAGTGTGTGTTTCCTAGTAGATTCTAAATCCAGTCATAACAACGAAGGTTTTCGTTCATTTTGTTCTGTACCCAAGGCTCAAGAACATCTAAGAAAGGGGCTTGGGAAGACTGTAAGAGCCAAAGGAGTGAGGGATCTGCTGTGGGACTGTGTCTCCTGGAAATTGCCAAGAAGCTGCACTCATCATGCTCCAATTTTGGCTGCCTAAGCAAGGCCCGAACAAGGGCGTGACCAATAGACATGGGGGGATCTCATGGGGCCCCAGTAGATAAAGAACCACACAGGGAGAAACCAAAGGACGCTGTCAGCCAGGAAGCACGTCTAGCTCCTCTCAGGCTCTTCAGCAATGGCCACTTTTGCTCGAATGTGGTATCTCTCGGATGGCAAGATGCAGGCCCCTGGCAAACTTGCAGTCATAGCATCAAGAAAACTTCAGGGATTACCTAAGCCCATGTACCATCAGCTGAGTGACTGTGGAGACCATGTTGTCACAATCAACACAAGACATACTGCATTTCCTGGAAACAAATGGGAATCAAAGTGTACTCCACACATACTGGCTAACCAAGTAGGTTCAGACAAGTAACAGCTGCGCAACTCCACCTGAGGGGCCCAGTGGCGATTGTGAAATTAGCCGCTTATAGCGTGCTGACCTAAAACCTGCACAGAAGAACCAGGATGCAAAGGTTGCATCTTTTTCCAGATGAGGATATTCCGGAAGATATCCTTAAGAATTTAGTGGAAGGGCTTCCTCAGCCATGGAGAGTACCTAAACAGGTAGACGTGTACACCCAAGAGGGACTAGACACTTTAGGTTGTGGGCTCCACCTGGTGATTTTCAGATGTAGGAGAATGGAAATGGTTGAAAAGAACAGCAAGACACTAAGTGCTTCATGAAGTATTCCTATGACCCAGGACAGAGAGAAAGCAACACTTGAGCTCACTGTGGGGAACACTCAAGGCCTCAGAGGGACATTGCAGTAAAACATACTATTTTACAGAAGTGTCTTATGTAACCTGCTTTAAATGCTATACATGTTAATAAAAATGCTCACTTGGTTATCAAAGAGGAAGAGAAGAAGAAGAGGAAGAGGAGAGGAGGAGGAGGGGAGGAGGAGAAGAAGAAGAAGGAGAAGGAGAAACTAACTGCATAGGCAGTAAGAAAGGCTAAGCATGGGAGACAAAATCTTCCTCAGGGATAAGCCCACTGATTGGCTATCCAATACCAACTGGCCAGCCCTGAAATCATGTTCTCACAAGTAACACTGAATCAACTGAGCAAGTTGTGTGTGTGTGTGTGTGTGTGTGTGTGTGTGTGTGTGTACCACAGTGCACATGTGGAAAATTTGCAGGTGTTAGTTCTCTTCTTCCACCATGAAGATCCTCAGATAGAACTAAGCTCTTTGGCCTTGGTAGTAAGGCCTTTACCCAGTGAGCCATCTCACCAGCCCAGTGTTAGCCACATAGTGAGCAACTGAACTTCCTTCTCCTTTCACAAATTAACCAATTTGATGGTAAGACTTGGGAAGAGGAGCCCCAGAACTCCTTCCTGGATTCCATTTAACACTTAAAAGTTGGGCATGTAAATCACCACAGCTTCTTCATGCTTTCTGGTGTCGTGTTGCGTTATTGTGCTGTGTCACTTTGTTTTGTTGTGGGAAGTGGCAGTTCTGCCATGTCTACATGTAGCCATGAGTGTAGATGGATCCTCTGTGGCCATGGCCTGTCCACTGCTGTGTTACAAACCCCTGATCTGCTTTAAACACACAATGGGAGAGAAAAATGAATTTCTGCAGTACTAATCTGCTGTCCTGATGGTTTTGATTGACATGGCACCATGGAGCTTATCCTGGAGAGCTTGCCAGCTGATCGCTTAATCTTATTTCCATCATTGTCTCAATATATAAACCTTATCAAGGACAGAAGGATAACAGTTTGGTATCCTCCAAAACTCTGCTCTTCCCACTGCCGTGCCCCGAAAATAAATGCCAACACCAGCTCCTCTGTTCCTTTTCGTCATTTTCTTATGCTGGGAATCAGACACACACACACACACACACACACACACACACACTTACACATGCACACTCACTCACACACTCACACCCCTTATTCCTTGCAGTTGCACTGTCTCTTAGGTCTTTCACCATCCATGATCTGACCACCTTATCTCTCATACCTTCTTAGTGTATCTGGAGTTTCCCACGTATCTCCTGCCTGCTGCATTGCCTAAATCTAGAACAGTGGCATCTCCCTTGTATAGCCTCGTCCACAGCCCTTTGGTTCCTGACTGCATCATACCACACTGCTACCAGAGTCTTCTTTCTAAAGTGCAAGTCTATGTGTCACTCAACAGCTTTGGGCATGTCAGAGGCTGTTCATTACCTTCAGATCAAGATTTAGCCCTGTCATGTCCCACAGGCACGTTCTGATCTGGTCAGCATCAGTCATGTAAAGGTAAAGGTACTTGTCTGCTCTCTCTATAGCTGAGTCTCCAGCCCTGGCAGAGTCTAGATCATCAAGGGCACCCAATACTCAGTGGTTTAACACACAGTTAAAGGTGGATGTATGTGAGTTCGAGCCCAGGCTGGTCTACAAAGTGAGTCCAGGACAGCCAAGGCTACACAGAGATACCCTGTCTTGAAAAACAAAAAACAAAACAAACAAAGAATCACGCAAAACACACAGTTAATAATGATAGATCTGCCAAGTGTCATGCCACGAGGCACAACCGGGCCCATACACCTGCCCTCCTTTGCTGGCTCTGGAGGAGTGGGTGCAGGTGAGCCAGCTCAAGGGAAGGAAAGCAGAAGAGCTGATCTTGCCTCCTGCTGATGGCAGCACTGGGTGGCCTATCCAGAGCAGAGCTTGCCCTGGTGGTGCCGATAAGGGAAAACCAGCACCACTGACCAGCTCAGCTGCCACCCAGGCCCAGATCCACCCCAAAATCTACATCATTTATGAAGGTTAGGGCATGAGAAAGGTCCTGTCCTGCCAATGCAAACCTGCACAATCTCTACGACACAGGGCAACAATATAACTGAGAGGAGTCCAATGATGTCGCAGATGCCAGAGATCTCAATCCAAACCAACAGCCCATCACAGTGAACATCTGCAACTGAAGATGTGTGTGGACAGGGGTATACTGTGGGACACACTGTGACAAACTATGGATTCCATGACGAGATGTTTTTGTTGTTGTTGTTGTTGTTGTTGGTGGTGGTGGTGGTGGTGGTGGTGGTGGTGGTGGTGGTGTGTGTGTGTGTGTGTGTGTGTGTGTGTGTGTGTGTATTTATTTGTGGGAAGAGGTTGCAAGTGCAGTTGTTGGGGGGGGATCATTAGGACTGGGGTACATGATGTGAAAACAAAAAAATTCAATAAAAAAGCTAAGGCTTAACCTTGTCTTCAGCCTCGTGTGTCCTGCTGTCCTGCTCCTTTCCCATGTGTCTGTCTCACTCATTCCTCCCAAATGTCCTCATGACCCATCTACCTGGAATGGACTACCCTGGCTTTGCCATAGATACTTTATTTCCTCCAGATCTCAACACAAATATCACCTCCTTGTAGGAGGAGCTGTTCCCTATCTATCAAATGTCACCTCCTTGGAGGAGGGGCTCTTCCCTGTCTATCAAATGTCACCTCCTTGGAGGAGGGGTTCTTCCCTGTCTATCAAATGTCACCTCCTTGGAGGAGGGGCTCTTCCCTGTCTATCTTATCTAAAGTAGCCCCACTAGACTGTTTATCATGTCTACTTTGGCTTTTCTACACCCTCACTTCTCTGTCATTGTCGTCACTTTAATGAGTGGCCAGAACATCTCAGTTGCTAGGGGAAACTTCTGGAGTTTGGTCTTTCCTGCCTTTTATTCAACTGTCCCTTGGAGATGTAAGGAATATAGTGAGGCCCATCCTTGTCCTCATAGCAAGATCTACATTGGGGTAGATTCCCTGAGAAGGATCTGGGAACACCAGGCACCATGGTTTGCATGTTCAATACTTAGCACTGATGTATCTGTTTAATATTTTGACAACTGTGTTGCGTTATAATAGGTTCCCTTCACCATCACTGCTTGTGTTTGAGTGGCTGCCACTAGCCACAAGCAATAGTCTAGCAAGCTTTCTGCAGGCTTCCTTATCGCTAAGGATCCATGTTATAAATGAGGGAGATATCCTGCACTGAGCCCACATCTCCTGAGGATGTGGATTGTGTCTCACTGACAAGCTTTTAGGTTCCAGAACATTGCCCTACATCCAATAGGTTGAAAACATGTGTGGAGCTCAGGAGGACTTACATCCCTGGCCTCTGACACATGCCTGGCCTGTGGGAAGGCACTCTGTGGAAGCTTTTAAAGAAATAACTCTACTGCTGCAGTCCCCCCTCCCTGTCCCAATGCCTGGATCTACAAGGTGAGGTGACTTCACCTTCTAATAGACTGACACAAAGAACCATTTATCAAGTAGGCTGGGATACTATCAACAATCAATTTTTACAACAATACAAACCCCGCAGTCACCCATAAATTACTTCAAGATAAACACAAAGTCTTGAAGTGCTGGGCTGCCAGATTCCTGAACACTTCCAGAGGCTAAGAAGCAGCTTCTGACTTGAGGGTCACCCCCTAAGGGAAGCTCGGTAGGGCTGGGGATGGGCCATCCATGTGCTGGCTCTGCACGGCACACATTCGCAAGCCAGCTGTGCGGAGTCAGTGAGGCAATCTGAGAACTTGGGAAGATGGCCCTGTGTGCCAGTGTCACAGGCTCACGTGAACACACCATCTGCTGGCTTGCTCCAAGTAGCCCCACTCTCTAGCCAGCTGAGCTAATAATCATCTGGGCCACTCGAATGAATTCAAGGCCTCCCAGATCTGGAAGAAGTAGACAGGGAGCCATAGTGACCCAGAGCTAAGCAGAGAGAGAATTCTAGAAGAACATTCTTGATGCTTCACTTCCTGTTCCTGATAATAGCAGGAGCTCCAAAGTCACCACCTCCTTCCTTGTTCTGCCCTAGCAGCCCTGACCCTGAGTGCAAGACAGCAAAGAGTAATGAAGGTTACATCCTCAGTGTCTTACCAGATTGCAGCAATATCAAGAATTATCAGGATTTTTTTTTTTTTGCTACAGTACATTTTGAGTTTTCTTTTGCCAACTTCATATGAGCTTTGCTCTTTTTGATCCACCAAAAATATAGGAAGGCCCCAGTTCACACCCTTCTATCCTTCTCCAAAGCCCTTCCTGGCAGGCCCCAGGGGCTGCCCAGGCTCCCGTGTGCTCCAGAGAAGAACACGGTAAGGACTAAACATGCATAAACAACAATCCAAGGCACCTTCATCTGCTGTTTAATGTGCCTTAGAGAGAAGGATACCCAACAACTTAACCACCCTGACTCTAACTCACCTTCAGAATGAGCCCTAAAACAATAAAGAAAACTACCAAGCAATGCCTACTTGTCATTGTATGTGTACTGAACAAATATCTGAGTGAAGAAAATGAGAGGAAAAAACGTCTGTTGTGTAACTCTTACTCAGGGTTAATTTATCAGGGTATTTGTTGTCACTTTTGACGTACATAAAAAATGGTCAATGAGATATGGTGACTTTAATTTTTTTTATTTATATATTTATGCTAAGAAGCATAATACATTTTGAAGCTGACAGGTGTGAAAAAGAGCTCCAGGAACTATGCCATCAGTAAGACTTTATCACACAGTGACAAGGGGACAGGAAGTAGGAAGACCACAGTTTCCAGCCAGGCCCAGAATTATCCAAGTTTCCCACTGACTCTTCTGGCATACCCAACATGCCCCCAAGTTCATATGTTCAAAGTTCAGAAAACACAATATTCCATTCTCTGCAAAGTTCTCAGTGGAACTGACGTAAAGTCCATCAAAGTTCCAAAAGGCTAGTTCATAGAAACTGTTAAAATTAATTCTCAAATGCATGCAGTGATGCAGAAGAACAAGAAGATGAAATCATTTTGAAAAGAAGACAAACTCAGAAGATGGAAACCGTATGATCCAAAACATTGCAAACCTGTAATAACTAGCACAGCAGGATGCCGTGTTTCTACAGCAGAAACCCAAGAAGGTCGGCAGGAGAGAACACAAAGATGCCCCAGACACACGTGGACAGCTGGTTCCGGGCCCCCAGACACACGTGGACAGCTGGTTCCGGGCCCCCAGACACACGTGTACAGCTGGTTTCAGATCCCCAGGCACACATGGACAGCTGGTTTCAGATCCCCAGACACACGTGGACAGCTGATTTCAGGCCCCCAGACACACGTGGACAGCTGGTTTCAGATCCCCAGACACACGTGGACAGCTGGTTTCAGATCCCCAGGCACACATGGACAGCTGATTTTCAGGCCCCCAGACACACGTGAACAGCTGGTTTCGGGCCCCCAGACACACATGGACAGCTGGTTCCGGCACAAAATGTAACGTCTGGAGTAGCCAAAGATGGTGGATTAAACTTTAGCTTCTCAGTGACTCAGAGTCAAATCAAACCAGAAAACAGGTTCTCACAGAGCTGGGTTAATGAGGGGACATACTGCCAGGCAGCACCTTGGAGAGACCAGCAGACTCTAATCATTGATATAGACCATAGGAAACAGCATGTGGCCACTAAAGCCAGAGCAGCATGGCAGAGGCAGCAGTGACAGAAAGCTTGGAGTGCAATGGGGAGCAACCGGCGTAGAAACACGTGGACAGGCACAGGAGATGCAGGCTCCTGGGAAGAGGCCTGCTGTACCTGGGCCGTCACCAGAAGAATGAGACCAAGCTTGCGGCCATAGGGAACAAGGCACAACAGTGCTTTTTCCTTCGGAACACACAGCAGGCCTTTTCATACCACTCTGTACAGTGGCATTTCTGGATCTCAGGCACCCCCATGACATCTGACCCAGGGTCTCCCCAGAAAAACACAACTGAAACAAGCTCATTGAAGAACAAAGGTAACGAGCTTGGGGGTTGTGACAGGAGACCCAGAAAAGAGTAGAATTTGGTTTTCTTTTAAAGCCAGCAAAACTAAGCTGACCCAATGGGTGGGTGGCCGAGCCTGGACCTCAGGGAGCCACAGCCGTGGGCAATACAAGCTGGCGACCCGATAAGCGTCCTCCACACAACAGTCATTGTTGCCTGGCTTTCCATGTGTGTAGTGGGGACCTGAGACCCAGAAATGGCATTTTGGTGAAAGACTGGCTTCAGGGGCAGAGGGTGATGGAAGAGAAGGAATTTCCTCAAGCTAATCATTTCTGAGTAAATTCTAGTCACCTTTGGTCCCAGGTGACCGTGGCCTAGTGAGCTGGGCAACAAAGAACAAGCAATTCCAAACACCCCAACTCCAAACTGCTGTCCCTGGGTAACTGGAGAGAGAAAGCACGGCGGGAGGGAGGGGTCTGAATACCCCTGCACTTTTCCTGTCCCTCGGGGATACACAGGCCGAGAGGACCCAGAAAGGAGTGTAGATTGACAGTAGTAGTGACATAGAGCTCTAACTCATAATCCTCCTTCCTCCGTTCTTTTATTAAAGATGCACTTTTACTTATAAGTGTGCACTTGTGAGTGCATGGGTGCATGTGTGTGTGCCGTGTGTGTGTGTGTGTGTGTGTGTGTTTGTGTGTGTGCGCGCGCGCGCGCATATGTGTGTTCTATCTATGTACGGGTGCCTAAAGAGGCCAGAAGAGGGCAGCAGATCTCCTGGAGCTGGAGTTCCATTAGTTCTGGAAACTGAGCTCAGATTCTCTGCAAGAACCAGCTCTCTGAAACACTGACCTTTCCTAGTCTCTTGTTTCAGCCACTTGAATGACAGAATGGCAGGCCTATGCCACCTCCCTCAGCCTTTTTTTTTTTCTAACATCTTTTTTTCTTTTTATGTTCTTTAGGTCTTCTTTTTAATCTTCTTCTAATAGTCAGAAATTTATATTCTTTTTTTTAATTGACCTCTACTTTGCAACTTCCTCCTGCTTTTTCCCATATCTGCTTCCCATTTCTCAATTTTTCCTTGATTTTTAAAATTATCTTTTATAACTTTCTGGTTTAAAATATATCTGTTCCCATCATGCCTGCTACTAGGGAGGTGGGTGTCACAGCTGCCCCTTAGGTGTTGGCAGTGATAGAATGGTGTCTTAGCAGGGTTACTCCTGGTGTGGTGAAATACCATGACCAAAGCTGAGGAGGAAAGGGTTTTTTTTTTTTTTTCAGCACATGTTTCCACATCACAGTTCATCACTGAGAGAAGTCAGAGCAGGAACTCAGACAGACAGGAACCTGGAGGCAGGAGCTGATCCAGAGGCCATGGAGGGGTGCTGCTTACTGGCTTGCTTCTCATGCCTTGCTCAGCCTGCTTTCGTACAAAGCCCAGAACCACCCAAGAATGGCCCCACCCACAGTGGGCTGGGTCCTCTCCCTTCAGTCACTGATTTAGACAGTGTTCTCCAGGCTTGCCTGAAGCCCCATCTTATGGAGGCATTTTCCTAACTGAGGCTCCCTCCTCTCCAATGACTTTACCTTCTGTCAACTTGGCATAAAACTATCCAGAACAGCCGCATTGCACAGTTGACGCAGGAAAGAGGAAACCCCATTGTAAGAAGAGAAAGGCAGAGCTGAGAAAAAAAAAATCAAAGACTGGAAAAATAACAAAGTAACAGGAATCAGCACATACCTTCCAATTATAACCTGGGATGTAAATGGTCCTAATTCTCCAATTAAAAAAAAAAAAAATCTAGACTGGCTGTTCAGGGTAAAAGCAAGATCCAAGAGCTGGCTGCCTGGAAGAAACACACTTCTTGGCCAAGCAACACTGGAGGCTACGGCACGGGAAACTGTATTCCATGCAAATAGAGCCCGAGAGGAAAGAATAGCAGCTCACTGCTTCAAAGCAGCCCTCAATGCCAGAGCCAGAGCCAGAGATAATGCATGTGGGTAAAGGCACTACTGCATCAAGAACATAAAAATGACATACTGCTGGAACTTAGGAGGCTCTTGCAACTTCTTCAGGGGACCTAGGCTTGGTTTCCAGCACCCGTATGGTGGCTCACAACCATCTGTAACTCCCTTTTCTAGCCTCCATCAGCACCATGCATATACACACATGCAGGCAAAATATTCATACGTGAAAAATAAATATTAATCTCTTTTTAATTGAAGTAACGGGTTACATCTTATGAAATTATAATGGAAACTAGAGACCAACACCAAAGGAAGCACTCCAAACAATAAAGCTAACATGTACACTAAACAATGTGTTTTCAAAGGAGAGTGCGCCACTTAGCCAGGTGAAAGTGAAAACACGACAGATCTCAGTCTAAGGGCTATAACAAAGACAGTTCTAAGGAAGATGCATAGCTATGGTTTTCTATATTTAAAACAAACAAACTAGGGTTAATGGGAGGGCTCACTGGGTAAGAGTGCTTGATGAAGAGTGCCCGAGAACCCAAGTTCAATCCTCAGGACCCATAAGACAAAACAGACTCCTGCAAGTTGCTTTCTAACTACCATCCAAATGTTGGATGCACATGTACACACACACACACACACACATGTACATACACACACACACACACACACACACACAGAATAAATACATGTAGGAAGATAATAATCACAGAAATCTTGAACAAGCAACCTGAGAATACACCTCAAGACAAAATCCAAAGGACGGGAAAACGTGAGAGTAGGCAGTAATGAACTCGAGTCTAAAAGAACAAAAAGTGCCAGTGAGACAGACAAAGAAGGCTGGACATGGTGGCACACCATCTTTAGTCTCTGCACTCGAGGAGCAGCCTGGTCTCTGTGAGCTTGAGGCTAACCTGGTCTACACTGAGAGTATATCCAGTCCAGTCAAGGATACACAGTAAAATCTTGTCTCAAAAAAAATTTAAAAATAAACAATATTGATACAGACTTAGACAAACCAACCAAAAGACAGTGAAATATGATATAAACCAACAGAACCAGAGGAAATTGCAACAGACGCCACAGAAGTGCAGAGGGCTCATTACAGGCTACCTTAAAATCTTACACTCCAATAATCAAACCTAGAAGAAATGGATGGCTTTCTAGACATAAATGACTTAATAAAATTGAACTAAAAAGATACCAAAAAGCCAAATAAGTAGATCAATAACAACTTATCGGGCTGATGCAGTAACGTAAAATATTTTCCCAATAAAGAAAAGCCCAGGACTGCAGGGATTGGCTGATGGATTTTACTAGAATATTAAAGAATAACTACCACAAATGTTCCTGAAAGTATTCCATAAAATAGAAAGAGAAATATTTCCAAAGTCATTCTTGCAAGCTAGTGTTGCCCTAAATCCAAAGCCGGATACAGACACAACCAGGAAGGAAAACTACAGCTCAAGCCCTCTGATGAGCAAAGATACAAAAATTCTCAACAAAATATTTGCAAGCTGAACTCAATGATATGTTTAAAAGATCATAATCAAATTGGCACCATTCCAGGAATGCAGGAACGAGTTAGCCTACATAGCTCAATAAATGTACTACAGTATATAAACAGAATCACATGGTCATCTCAACTGATGCAGAAAGAGCACTGACAAAATTAAATATCCTGTCCTTTAAAAGGCCCTGAGGAAATTAGATATCATGCTTCAATAGAGTAAAGGCTGCATAAGACAAACCCACTGTTAACATCATACTAAACAGGGAAAAGCTTGAAAGCATTTCCTCTGAAATTGAGAACAAGATAAGGATGTACACTCTTGGGGCTCTTATTCAATGTAAAACTTCAATATAATATTTCACCCACATTACTAAGGCAAGAGGGAGAGACTCCAAAGGGCTAAAAAATGGGCAAATAATTCAAATTCTCCCCATCGGCTGACAATATGATCCTATACCTACAAGGCGGTAACCACCAGAAAACTCTCAGATCTGATAAATAGCTTCAGCGGCATATGCAGGATCCAAAACGAACACGTAAGAGTCTTGGTTCCCTGGACTCAGCATCAAAGCTGCTGAGAAAGCATGAGAACCATCATGTTCGTGGCTGCCTCCAGAACAGTAAACTCCAGGGAGTAAAGCTGAAAGGAAAACGTGAGACACCGGCACAAAGAAGAAACTGGAGAGGACACTACAAGATGGAGAGACTGCCCATGCAGAATTAGGATTGTGAAAGTGATTGCATTAGCTAAAGCAATCTACACATTCAGTACAATCCCCTGACAGTCTTCAGTGAAGTACAAAAGGTATCTACAAGTCACGTGGAAGCATCAGGAATCTTGACTAGCCAAGGTTAACCTGAGCACAGGAGCAACGCTGAGGGTACCACAGCTTCTGTTTTCAAGTTATACCACAGAGCCATGGTAACCCAAACAGCATGACACTGGTACAAAAACACACATGTAGACATAAACCCATACAACAAAAGACAAGCTTTCAACAAGTGGCACTGGGACAGCTGGGCATTCATTTGTAAAGAAGGGTATGAGAGAAGGAAAGGAGGAGAGAGACAGAGAGCAAAACCAATAATATATTACATTCTTGTTTCCTTGCTACAGTAAAAAATGGAGGCCTCCACTCCTGTGTAAAGTGTTTATTCTCATTCTCTCTCTCTCTCTCTCTCTCTCTCTCTCTCTCTCTCTCTCTCTCTCTCTCTCTCTCTCTCTCTCTCTCTCTCACACACACACACACACACACACACACACACACACACACACACACACACACGCACACACAAACTAGCCAGGTAACCTCTCTTAATTTGGGACTCTCTCACACATAAAGACCTTACGAACTGTATTCAAATGCAATTGGTTAACTTTTAATCAGTCCCAAGAGACACTGTCAGAGGCGTAAGGAGACAAGACTAGGAATGGCAGGAAACAGCTGGTGAGGGAGCTGTTGCTGAGCAAGTGACCACTATGGGCAACTGGAGTTCAGTGTGACTAGCATCTGGGAGCCAGAGTAGAAAGTGTATGCCCGTGTCACCCCACCTGAGCAGTGAGGAGAGCTAAGGGCTCCTACGCCAGCTCTGGGCAGTTCTCATTTGAGCCAACGGTAGTTTGTCTTGTTACTCTGAATCCCAACCAGCCTGACACAGATTTGAGGCCAGAAAGCAGCGCGGCTCTTGCCCCTTGGAAGTTAGCGGTGTGCACTGAGGGGGTCAGATTGTAAGATTAACACCGGTTACTCTGTCCAGCTATCATCTTGCCCGTTTGCTAGCGCTGATGTGGGTATTTGCTGGGACACGCCCACCACTCATCCAAATTTCCCAGTCTTTATACCAAAAGGCTGTGGACAGAAGTGACTGGGCTCGTGCCGAAGCAAAGCATTTGTAAGTCAGTATGGGCCTGTTTTAGCCTCTCTCACTCCATAGCAACTCAAAAGCTTCATGTACTGAACAGGACACCTGTAGGGCACAACTAGACGGGTCCGTAAGATACCTCTGGGAAAGAAGCTGGGTTGGAAAACTGCAAGACCTGCAACTATCATTGCACAAAGAAAAACAAACTTAAATATGCTAGAAATGGAGATTTCCTGACATGTTTGTTACTGCAGCGAAGCAGCAACCTGACTCCTATAGACAACATATTTTGCTCTGATCCCAATTTTATATATTTATTTGACAGTTACTAACTAATAACATAGTATATTTCATGCAATTTTCTTATGTTGGATACAAAACAGTGGAAAGGAAACCTCTGTGGGACATAATACATACTAGTGGGAAGCCATTTTCCTACCATAGAAGAAAGGGCAGAACTGTAAGAGGTTAGGATGTCACTACACGGGGGTCACATGGTACATGCAAGGCAAGACTGTTAGGGAGGGGAAAGCCCGGCTGGGGCTGGGAAGCTAGCTTAGCTGTTATAGCACTTGGCATACAAACATGAAAACCAGAGTTCAGATCCCCAGATCCCGTCCTGATGCCAAGTGGTCCAACTATACAGCCTCAGGCCATAGAGGTGGAACCCCAGAGCAAGCTAGAGAGCAAGCCTGGTCACTCAGGGAGCTCAGTGAAAAGGTGCGAGGCCAACAGAAAGTGATTCCCAGCTTCAATCCTGGGCCTTAACATGTATGCGCACACATACACTCACACACAAGTGCACCATACATATGCAAAAATGTACATATATACACATATACATATAGACAGACGCACTCCACACCAAAAACAAAAAAATAGAAAAGGGCAAACTTCTCTTTGCACTTCACCTCAACATGGAGCCTGCCGTGTCTCCCAGTAGCCGCCTATGTCTGAGCACTTTGACCTGAGTTAGTTGTATTGCTCTCAAAACCTAGGAGGTAGATCCTCAGTGAAGGAAATGGTTCACTGGGGAAGCAGGTCTTAAGGTTTTAGTCTCTGACTCTTTGTCCTGTCCACTCTGATTGTAATCAGTACACAGTGTGACTAGCCACTTCATGCTTATTATAAGCACACAGTGTGACAAGCCACCTCATGCTTGCTATCAGCACACAGTGTGACTAACCATCTCATGCTTGTTATAAGCACACAGTGTGACTAACCATCTCCTGCTTCTGCCACCATTCCTTCCCCCACTGAGATGGCCTGTGTCCCTCAAACTGTAAGCCAACAGAAACACTTACCTCCCCTGTTGCTTCTTGTGGGGTATTTGGTCACAGCAATGAGAACAATAACTGACACACCCATTGTGGGTGAGGGGGTCTGTTAGATCTAGGGATTGGGGAATAATTAACAATATTGCCGACCTTGGCCAAGCAAAGGAAAAGATGTGATAAAGCAAACATAAAATCCTGATGGCTGTTCAACGTCTTATTAAACCTTGCACTCAGCTTGACCCAGGTAGATTTCCAATAAGTGTCTACAAAATATACTAAAGGCTGCATTACATCATTGTCCGTCTGCTGCCAAGTCAGTGACAAGATCAGCTCACACCGCACTCAGCCCCACTCTCATCGATGCTTACCAGCGCAAGCCCGTGACTTCCTTCAAGGATCCCAGAACACAGGGCTCACAACAAGTGGCCAATTGAGACACTGTCCTCTTTCGGTGTGGGCATCAAAGGCCCAGCAGCTGCTCCAAGCTGGGCCTGAACATGCAAGCCAGGTGCTAGTGACCGTAAGGTGCAGTGGTCCTAGGGATTAATGCAGGTGGTGTCTTCCATCTGAAGCACATCCCGTCTCTGGTGTTCACTGCGGGTCCCTGCAGCTTGCTGACCTGAGCATTCTGACTTTAAGGCCTGAAGCACTGCCTCCATCCTAAAGAGGGACAGCGCTGAGCTAGACACATCTGGAAGAGAAGTCACATCAACACATCTGGTAAGCGTTGGGGTCTCCTGTGGCCGCGTCCTCACCCTTGGCTCTGTTCCACCAATCCCGATGCCTCTGTCCTTTTAGAGCACCAAAGCCTGGGGAGAGTCTGGCAAATTCTACTCTTAGGAAACTAAGAAATAGAACTGAGTTGACAAATAGTTTGCCAGCACAACTTAGAATGACGTTATTCCTTGTGTACACATATACACAGCCTCTAAATTTCTAAGGCAGGATAGAAAGCTCTGGGAATTTTATGGCCCCAAAGTCATTCACCCTGAGATCTGTAGGAAAGATAGAATTCTGACTTCCTCCTTCACATCATGTGTCTACTCTTTCAAGCATTCCTCCCCCCTCCCCACATACACCCCTGCTGTCGCTGTTCCGTCTCCATTCCTTGATGGCTCTGTAATAGCCAATAAAATAGATTCTAGGGCTCTGGAGAGATGGGTCTACTCTTCCAGAGGACCTGTGTTGGATTCCCAAAATCCACATGGTAAGCCACAACCATCTATAACTCTAATCCCATGGGATCCAATGCCCTCATCTAACCATTGCACAAATGTGGTACACAGACATACATTCAGGCAAAATACTTATACACATAAAATAGATAGATGGATGGATGGATGGATGGATAGATAGATAGATAGATAGACAGACAGACAGACAGACAGATGCCAAGCTATACATGGTGGTGCCCACCTACAACCCAGCACTCTGGAGGTGGAGGCAGGAAGATCAGGATTTCAAAGTCATTTTTGGAATTCAAGGCCAGCCTATCAAAAAAAATTAATAGCAACAGATGGTATTCTGCTGGGCATTGCTGCACATGCCTGTGGTCACATCAATAGGGAGACTGAGGCAGGCATATGGCAAGTTCAGGACCAGCCTGGGCTCATAGCAGCCTAAGCTACACAATGAGAAAACTCCAAATGTGTGTGTGTGTGATTGTGAGTACACACACACACACATCTACATGTATTTAGAATGCCCACTGTAAGCTACCACCCCCCTCTTATCCTGGAGTACATTCCTTTTACTTAGCTAATAGCTTTGGCCAGAAAACAACCATATGAAATCTAATACAAGGCGCCATGAGCTACAGTGATCCTTTTCTGTCGGATATATAGTGTGCCCCACTCCTCACCCCAACAGTTGGAAGTGGTATTAACTGACCCTCAGATAAGCATCAGGAACCAGTTGCTTCTCACTACTTATCATCTATTTTTGGAGCTAACTACAAAAGAAACACGGGCTCAGTCATGACTCCCTTTAAAACATCTGCTGAGCCTTCATCTCCACCACCACCCCCACCCCATCCTTTGCTCAATTCTCTCTCTTGCTCTCCCACCCCCACCCTGCCCTTCACTTTAGCCCAAAAAAGAAACTGAATTGTTTTTCTTTTCTTCATTCTTTCCCCACACCAGAACATAGCACCACAGACCACATCTTACCTATGTGGAATGCTCGGCGGTGTTTTCTTTTTGATATTAAAAAAGTCCTCCCACAAATTAGGTAAACACCAGCCAAGCCCTCGCAGAGCAGGTTTGTTATTGCAGAGCCCAGAGGAACACAAACCCCAGGTATTTTCAGAATTGTTTCAAAAGGAACCCCAGGCTCTGGCTCCAACACCAGGGAAGAGATGTAAACACAGTTGGGCTTGCCAGGATGCGATTTGCAGCAGCATGCTGGCTGGGCAGCCATGGTGTCGAAAGGTTTGGCTGAGCTGCAGGTTATTTTTTACAAGTGATCAGGGGATTTTTTTTTCCCCTCTTCATCTCCATGACAGAACCTCGCCTAAGATCAAACATGGCGTCCCTTAAGATTCTAACCATCTCAGACTTTTGAAGTCGCCTAAACAAGGCACAAAATTACAATGGAAAAAAGGTCAGTCACCTGTATACACATCTTTCCCACAGTCTTAGAGTTGTGACATTCACAGCACCAACTCTAAAACAAGACGGTGGGAACCAGGCAGACACGCATGATTACTTTCAGACATTTATTTTCCTTGGTGAGCCTGTGTGTTCATATGCGAGTGGATGCAAGTACAAATGTATGCACGCACACACAAAGCAGATGTCACCCTTGGGTGTCCTTCCTTGGAAGCCATCCACCATGGTTTTTCAAAGCAGGGCCTCTCATCAGCCTAGAGCTCATGATGTAGGAAGCTGGCTGGCCAGTGAGGCCCAGGGACCTGCCTGGTGTTAGCCCCTCAGTGCTAAGATTACAAATGTGTACCTCCATGTCCAAGCTATTTGCATGGGCTGTAGGAATCAAGTTTGTCTTGATAGCTGAGGTTTCTTCCCAACCCTCACCCAGGTTTCAGTACGGATAGGTTGCATGATGTACCCAGATGAACTCACAGTGTTCAGAAACACATCCTTGGTTCATTTTAAAGCTTCGCAGAAGGAATGTGCCTGCTGTCTTGTTCTGTGTTTGATTTGCTTAGTGGTAAAGGGAGAGCCATTTCAGTTCTGTCCCCATTCCCCCATCTCCTGAGGGATGGGAGGCAGAATGGAGGGGGAGAGACTCTTAATTCTTCAATAGCGCATCCAAGAGGACTAAGAAATAATAAGGCCCTGTGTGAAAGTCCCCTGTGGTACCATCAGGGTTTAGTGGATCATTAATGAAAACAACAAAAACACCCCCAGGCTCCCATTCTTCCCTGGATTCTGAGTTGCTTTTTGTCCATGGCATCCAAGGGCAAGTTAATTTTATTAAGACCATTTTTAGAAAGCTAGAATGTCAGAACCTGACACTACTCTCTTTCCAGTCCTCTATTCTTGGTAACATCATTAACTATTGGCTGGGCCCAAAGGCAGGTTGCATCTTTTTTCAATCTAACAACCATTCCGTGGATAACATTTGTTTTTCATTGCTGCCAAGGAGGCAATCTGGCTCTTGTTTCCTTTGAAGAAGAGCCTGTTAGGATGAGTCAGGTCTACATGGGGAATAATTAGGTCAAATAAATGAGTCCTTCCAGCTGCCTGTGGCATCACTCAACACCCCCATGGAGAGATGGAGGAGCCGATGCTGGAGCAAGCACACAGCTTATCTCTGGTGAATTACTCCTCCCTCCCTCCCTCCCTCCCTCCCGGAGGATATTCTCAACGTGTTCTCAAGACTGTTATGGCCCCTCTTTCTGCATCTGGAAAAGTGAAAACTGATCCATAAAATCTTGGGGCATTCCCACTGCTTCTCCGCGCTACAAAAGAAAGTTTCTCCCCCTTGAGGGGATACGAACCAGTTGGCAGGCATAGGGCAGGCTTCTGCCTTATGTCACACTGGTCTCCATGGATTCCCAGATTGCCTTAACCTGAACTGTCATGTCCATGGGTGACAGGAAAAGGAAATTCAGGGATGTTGTGGTCACATGCCAGCTCTCATTAGTACCCACTTGAGCTGATGGTCGTAGCTCATTGCTTGGCCAACATCTATCACCCTGGTACTACTCGAGGACCCACGGGCCCTCAGGTAGCTCACCAGTGCACAGGCCCATTGTGAGATTCATCTGGGCCTGAATTAAAAAGGCCAAACAAGCCAGGCATGGTGGCTCACACCTTTAATCCCAGCACTCAGGAGGCAGAGGCAGGTAGACCGCTGTGAGTTCCAGGCCAGCCTGGTCTACAAAGGGAGTCCAGGACAGCCAAGCGTACACAGAGAGACCCTATCTCAAAAAAAGGAGAGAAAAAAAAAAAAAAGGCCAAACCACTACCACCCAGATTAAAGAATTAAAGATCTCCCCTTCCCAGATGTGGGGAACAGGAAATGGAAAAACTATCTCATTTGTTCATATATTTATTCTCTCTCTCTCAAAATTCTGTTAATTAAAAAAAAAACAGCATGATAGTTTTGGATTGTGTGTGTGTTCACTGGAATTAAGAGGTGTTTTAGCAGAAGAAACCCCTTAGAATGGCATCCTCTTCCACAGAGCCTCAGGCTGGGGTGGGTACTGCTGACAAACTCTTAGCAGCCCCTTTATTTGTACACTCTAAAGCTCTTTTACTTGACAACTGATAAATATATATTCTTTTGTGGAATAAGAATAGATGACCTTTTGCCCCTAAATTTCTACTCTTGGGCAAGCAAAACAAAAAGGACTTCTCTTCTGTGCCTTTGCAACATGGGAAAATGTACCTAAAGTCCTGAGAAATGCCCTGTGAGGGCTTTGAAAATCACTCGGTGTGTTTGTGCAGCCTGAACAGATAGACAAGTTGCACCGCCGCAGTGGGACTGCCTTCCTCAGCCTTTGAGCAGACACAGAGGGTGCTCCATTTGTAAATGCATTCGTGCCACTTGTCCTGCTCCTGAGCAGTCTCCAAAGAATTATCCGCTGAGCTCAGTTTCCTAGGAGAGCATATCATGTGCACTCGGAGAGAGAGGTCCACCCTTGCGAACCATTAGATAAACTTAAAGGACAAATTAGAGCCCGGAGCTTACTCCCACGCCCATCTCCTGTGCACCACTGAGTAGTGTCTAAAGCCAGGCTTTCAGAGCAAAGCTCCAGTGCCACCACCAAGGCCTGGGTGTGTAACTCATAAGGAAAATCAGTGACAGGTTGTTTGTCAACTTCTCACATCTGGTGGCTTCCTTGTGAATGCTGAGCCACCAGCAGAAAGGGTGAGAGTTGGGCCAAGTCCATGAGGGGTAAAAACTGAGATGAAAAGAGCTGATGGAGGGGACTCAAAGCAGTCAGGGAGTGCGCAGCAAGGGTTGGAAATATCTAGATGAGCCCCCTCACTCTGCCTCTGTAGTTGTCTGTCTCTGGGTCTCTGTCTGTCTCCCTCCCTCCCTCCCTCTCTCCCTCCCTCCTTCTCTCCTTCCCTAATGCTCTAAACCTTCTGAACTATGCTTAGCCATCAGCTATACAAATGCTGGCGGCTTTAGAAAAGTCCGTTTCTCATCAGGATCAGAGAAAATTCCCTTTGACCTCATTTTTCCCATTGGTTTTAGGTTTACAGCAAAATTAGAAGTAACACTTATTTCCCGTGGGCGCTCCTAAGTGTGAGCTTCCCGCACTGAGTCTACAAGGACGCTGCGCTGTCACCCAGGGTCCACAGTCTACAAGAGCTCGCCCTCGGTGCCCTGTAGCCTATGGATTCCAGTGGGGTTCGGCCGAATAACTCTACAGTGGGTTACTAAGCA
The DNA here is from genome assembly GCF_903995435.1 of Acomys russatus. Classification (NCBI taxonomy): domain Eukaryota; kingdom Metazoa; phylum Chordata; class Mammalia; order Rodentia; family Muridae; genus Acomys; species Acomys russatus. The sequence goes on along the minus strand of NC_067142.1, from coordinate 79,755,173 downwards.
TTTGTTTTTCCCAGCACTGGGGATTCAACTCGGGGCTTTCCACATGCTAGGTAAATTCTCCTCCTCGTAACTACATCCCAGCCCACTCTATGGGGTCTGACAAATGTGGAATGATACATAGGTATCACTGTATCCTAGAGAATTTACACTAGCCAAAGCCTGCTGAGATGCATTTGGCATCTATCCTGAATTGAGCATCATAGCAGCACAATAGAGTGGGAAAGTGGATACCGGAGCGGGCAGCTAGAATCATGCTTACACTCAGTAGGTGAATGTAGGTAGGGCAGATTACCCTCTGAGTCTCTATCTTCCCCTCTGTCAAGCTGGGATAATTATCCTTGTCACAGATAGCAAGAGTACGAACAATGCTTTTAGAAAGGAGACAGTAAAAGTTAACACAGTTGGTATCTGTCATACTAAACGTGAGCCCATTCCCTCCGTCCTTGGTGTATATACAGCCATAGGATCAATACCATCAGGAGGGGGGGATGGGGAAGAGGGAGGGAGAGTGGGACTGGGAGGAGAGGAGGGAGTGGCTAGGACCAGGGTGTAATTAATTAATTAACATAATCAGATGTTATCAGGCAGTCAAATAAAAACATCAATGTCGTTATAATCTAGTCAATGCGTCAGCACTCACACTCATGAGCAGTACGTGTGGAGGCCGGAGGTCACAATGAAGAGTCTCCATCACTTCCCCCAGCAGATCTGCAGACAGGCTCTTTCTCACCGAACCTGGGGCTCACCGCCTCAGCTACCCTGGCTGGCCAGGGAGCCAGGAATCCTTCTGGCCCTACTTCCCCAAGGCTGGGATAACAAATACGTGTCACTGTGCCCAGCTTTTACATGGGTTCTGGTGGTTAAATTCACTTCTTCGTGCTTATTTGCATCAAGCACTTTTCTCTGTCCTAAGTGTTGTTTATTCATACATGTCAAACAGCACCAATCGCAAGCCCAGTTCCCCTCAATAGGCATATTCAAACACCAAAGACTAAAACAATAGCATGTCCAGTTATAAAGATAAACAGTCCACACAAAGTAGGAGAAAGAAAGGCTGGAAATAGATGAGAGGCAAATAAACAACCTTAGCTGTATATTCTCTGGGAAGAGAACACTTAATGTGCCATAAGCTTATGTAAAAATTATGTGAGGAATATAACAGATACAAACATATTATATTGAATTACAGAATTTCAACGTCATTAAGACCAAACCCTTATATGACATTTTAAAAGAAATTTTTTTTTTTTTTTTTACTTTTAGTGTACTTTATAGAGCACAAAAAAACAACAGTCTCTTTGAAGAATCCCTGCAATAAGTTGGTCACCACCCAGGATTAGGACGTAACTAAGAGAATATGGCAGTAAGATGATTCCTAATGACAATGTTGTGCCCATAGGGCACTGACTCAGTCAGCCTCATCAGAGAAGCTTCTTTTTGCACTAGATAGGAATTAACAAGAGACTCACAGCTGACAATGTGCAAAGCCAGAGACTTGAAAATACCTCATCCTAAATGGGATGTCTCTATCAACTCCCCCCCCCTTCCCCCCCCCCCCCCCCCCCCGTCCTTGGGGCTCAGGGTGCTATGAGGAAGAAAAGGCAGAAATGTTGTAAGAGCCAGAGGTGGTGGGTGACCAAGGATACAGTGTATTCCAACACAACAGGATTGATGCACAAATGAAGCCACGGAGACTGTGACAGCATACACAAGACCAGCACAGATCCAAGCCAAATGAGATCCCAGCACTGAGACACAGAAGCCTAACTGTGAAGTGACCCAGACTTGATGCCCGTTGGCAAATGGAAATCAGTTTTCTCCAATGGAGTGTCACTGGATAGACATCAATCAGGACAGGCCCATGCCCAAAAGACACAAATGAACTTTATGGATTGTTTCTGGTTTTTTGATGGGGGGGTGGGTGGTGGTGGTGGTGGTGGTGGTGTGGTGGTGGTGTGTGTGTGTGTGTGTGTGTGTGTGTGTGTGTGTGTGTGTGTTTGTGTGCGTGTGTGTGTGTGTGTATCTTTGGAAGCCTTTTAGAATTGTTTTTGTCTTGTTGGTCTTTTGCTTCTTTGTTTTGATTTTGGTTTTGGGTTTTGGGTTTGGTTTTGTTGTTGTTTGGGTTGTTTGTTTAAGAGACAGAGAAAAGAGAAAGAACATAAAGTTGAGTGGACAATGAGGTGGAGAGGGTCTGGGAAGAATTGGGGGAGGGAAAAACATGGTGAAAATATATTGTATGAAACAAATGCAAATAAAAACAAAACAAAAGATCGAGACCCTTAAGAATGACACAAGAGGTTTGCCTTAGAGAACTCCCCAATTTGTATGCAAATGCCAGCTAGTTCCCTCCATCCTTTCTGGAGGTCTCTATGGGGTCTACAATCCTATGAACCTTTCGAAAGAGATGCTAGTAGAAATTTACAAATCTAAATCTAAGAGTTGCTCACTAGTAGATCAAGCCAACTAAAGAGTGTTGTCATGAAGAGCAACGTATCACCAGCCCTGTCCACTGGTGTCCCCAGTGTGGCCCATTCCACAGCTGCTCTGCCCAGTTTCCCCAGTGTAACCCATTCCACAGCTGCTCCACCCAGTGTCCCCAGTGTGGCCCATTGCACAGCTGCTCCACCCAGTGTCCCCAGTGTGGCCCATTGCACAGCCTAGCACTATCTAAATCCTTATAAAATGAGCAGGTGCAGTACAGATATTGAAAAACGCAGACTCTTGGACTCCATCCCAGATGTCTGTTTGGTTTTGTTCTTTGTTTTGTTCTGTTGTTGTTTTGAGGCAATGTCTCGCCATGAAGCCCATGCTGTCTTTTAACTTGCTATATATCCCAACATACCCTCAATTCAAAGTCAACATACTTTATCCTTGAAGGTGTCAGGATTATTAGCATATTCTATCACATCCAGTTTATCCCAGAACTTTCAAAAGGAATCTTTGAAGATGGACTTTAAAATAGCATCTTCACAAGGAGATGGGGCTGACACAGGGGTTAGAAGCACTTGCCATGTCACCACGAAGACCTGAGTTTGGATCCTAGGACCTTTGCCCCAATTTACAAGTCTAACCTGAGTGCTGCAGGGAATAGAGACAAGAGGATCGCTGCAGCTCGCTAGCTGCCAGCCTCTCTGAAAAATACAAGCTCCAAGTACAGGAAGAGACCCTGCCTCAAACACATAAGGTGGAGAGTTGATAGAAACACCTGGTGCCCTCCTCTGACTTGCACACATGTGCACCTACACACACATGTGCACATGCTTACACACGAAAGGGGAGAGATGATAAGCCCACCTGCGGGACAGAGACAGAAACAGGAACGAAGTATCTATCAGAATGCCATAGTGAAATCATTCCTTCCCTAGGTTAAAAAAAAACTAATTTATAAAAAATATGAAATCAAAGACTATTTTCCTCAACAAATGTACACCTTTACAAGTTGTATAGGACTAGAATAGGAAGGTTAAATTAGGTGCTTTTTTTAAATAGATAAAGAATTCTACCCATCATTAAAAAGAGACAAGATAGATAATGTGTTCATGGGGGGAGGTAGCAGAAGAAAAGAAGGAATGAAAAAAGATAGAGTTCATAAAAAAAAATTTGAAAGTGTTCTGATAAAAAAAAGTATAAAGTTTTATAAAAATAAATGGCCAACAAAGAATATTCAAAGGAGAGAAAATGTAAATAGAGTTTGAAGGGTAAAAATGAAAACATCATTTGAGATGGACACATGAAGCTGTAGGCCTCTCCTTTCCTTCTCAGTGTTCACCTCTCTCTGCTTGAGCCTTCCAGCCTCTTTTAGGCTTTCTGATCTTTGCCTTCTATTCAAATCTCTTTTCTAGTATCCAGATTCCTGCCCAGAGTAGCTTTTCCCTTTCCAGGATGCTGCTGAGATCTTCAGAGAGGTCCCTTTTACTCATTCTTTGTCTCGGAGTAACTCTATTTACTCATTAGTTGAACACAGCTTAGAGACAGGCTGGACCCCAGTGCCCACCGAAACCTGTGCTCCCACGCTTAGTGCTTCAGCCTGTGGTCCCAGTGTTCAGCTTCATGGTGTCCCTCCCAGCAGATCCATAGGAGGTTATATGACAAAGACATAAGTAGCAACTAAGAACCCATTTTAAAACCACAAATGAACTCTGAGAACTCAGTACCGCAGAAAGGCAGAGTGAGCCACAAGAGTCTGAAAGTCTTTGAGGCATAAGGAGAGTTTAGTATGAAAATAACCAGTAGAGATAGTTCTCTGGGGAACCCAGACAGCAAAGGAATGACAGGGCAAAGTCTGGGGGAGTTAAAGTAGCCAGGAACACTGCTTGGCATCTGCAATGGAAGAAGGTGGCAGTGATGGTAGCTATGTACATTACAAGAGACTGTGAGGAAGAGGACTTAGTCCTTGGGTCCCCTGCCCCAAAACTGCATTAAAAGTAAAAGATGTTCATTCAGAACCAAGGAAACGTAAAAGTAAGTTAAGGCCCTTTACCAAGCCACAAATCTTCAAAGCATTCATGAGAATCACAGTTCTGAACAGAAAGTTAATTCAGAAAAATTTGGGAAAGGAGAGGGGAAATAATAATTAAATATAAACTAACTTATTTGTGCATTTTGTTTGTTCCCCCAAAGTGTCCCACAAAGAATCTAAGGCATCCACAAAGCATTGCAGGCTGGATAAAGGCCACCACATCATAGGATGTAAGCTGAACTGCCTCAGCCACCCGGCTGAGGACCCCAGCAAATAGATTGTAAACAATGGCTCAAGGCCGCAGGCTCTTAAACAGAAGAAATAAAAGTGTGGAGGGCCGTGATGGGAAGGCGCAGGTCCCGCAGGTGTACCTGAGTGCCCAACTGCTTCCCACCACATCAAAAGCCACAAGCACAGTCCCCTTCCAACCGCCAAAACATTTTAACAGCTGGGGATTAAAATAAGCTGTCAGCCAGCTCAAAAAGATTCTTTAATTCAAAATAAATCAAGCTAACAACCTGCAGATGTTTGGGAAAGTGTTTCGATGACTCGTTTTCAAGATCCATTCCCTAGCCGGATGGCTGCTGCCTGCTTTTTTGCTTCAAGTCAGAAGACAAACTGTAGGGTTGGCTCTCTCTCACACCTAAGACGGGCCCACTGTGTAGACACAGGATCCTAGATTCTATCTAGTAAAGTGAACTAAAATTGGGAATCAAAAGCAGAGAGTGAGAGGTTGGGGAGATGGCTCAGTCAGTAAAACACACAAGCATGAAGACCAGAGTCCAGATGCCCAGCGCCCGTGTTAAAAGCTGGGTGCTGCAGCGTGCACCTATAGTCCCAGCACTGAGGAGGCAGAGACAGGGAGAGGCCTGGGCTCACTGGGAAATGGGTCTTAGCAAATCAATGTTCTTCAGGCGCACTGAGAGACTCTGTCTCTAAAAGAAAAGGTAGAGAGAAATTAAGCAAGATACTTGACATTGTCCTCTTACACAGAGAGACAGAGACAGAGAGACAGAGACAGAGAGAGGGGCAGATAGAGGAAAGGAGGGAGGGAGGAAGGGAGGGGAGGAGAGGAGAGGAGAGCCCAGGGCTTAGTCAGACAAGTGAGTGTCGTTGGAGCCTAGTCAGGGATGAGATAACCGGTTTCTCAGTCAGGAGCCTTCGTACTTACTTTGCAGTGACCCACACACACATCCTCGGAGTAACCAGAGATGATCTCAGCTTGGGCTTGAACAACAGGCCAGAAGCAAATGAGGATTTAGGGAAAGGCAACACTGCAGGAGGAACAGATCATGTCGAAAGCTCAAGGGAATAGCCAAAGACAAATCGGTAACCCAGTGCTGAGACCCAGGACAGGCATGGGAGGTTCATGCGTTCAGCCGACCACCACTGATAGAAAAAAAGGCACAGTGCCCGCTCCTCCACCTGAGAGCCATCTCAGCCAATTAGGCCTTGGGCGCTAGCAGCTGGTGCCTATGAAACAGGTCATAACACCACATGCCGTGCCGAAGCTGGCTGTAAAACCTGGAGCACTGTGGGGTGAGTTAAGTGACGATGCGGAGAGCTGAGAGTACACCGTTGGGACTGCAGCTTACCCATCCCTTCTTACACCACAGATGTTTGTGCGCACCCTGGAAGGCCATCCTCTCCTCATTGCCATCAGCCTCTAGTTACTGATCGTAAGAAACGATCTGAGGTCTCCATTTCTGCTTTTTAAGCATCCATGACTTGTCTATATTCCCCTTGGGGGGCGGGGTGGATCTTACATAGAGCAAGTACAGTGGCAATTTGCCCATAGGTCTGTCTCCACCACTCACCCTTGAAAGCGAGAGCTGCGTCTTACCACATTGTGCCCTCGGGATCTGGCTTCTTAGTAATTACTAGTAACCGTTTGCCAATTTAGTCAATTGTGTGCATATGTGTTTGGCGCATGTGTGCCTGTGTGCCTGTGACGTTGTGGAGGTCAGAGGTCAATATCCCATGTCCTCCTTGATAGCCCTCTGTTTTAACAGTCTCCTACTGCCAAAGCAGCTTACAGAAGGGTTTGTTTCAGCTCACAGTTCTGGAGCACTGAAGTTCCTGACAGTGGGAAGGCATGGCAGCAGGAACAGGAAGCTGCTCTGTCACATTTTTATCCACACACAGGAAGCAGAGAAAGTGAACAGGAAGTTAAGTGAAGCTATAAACCCTTGAGGTGTGCCCTCACCCCCTTTAGAAGGTAAAGCTTCCATAACTTCGCCCAAACCATCAACAGATAACAAAATATCAAAATACGTGAGATGGTTGTGACATTTCTCGTTCAAACCACTCCACCCTCCACTTGATTTGGGGGAACAGTGTCACTGAACCTGGCACTGGCCAACTGACTAGATTGGCTGGCCAGTAAACTGCAAAGCTCCACCTGCCCAACCCATCGCCCCAGCCCTCGCTTTCTTTGAGGACATAAAACTCCCTTTAAAACTCAAAGATCTCAGAAGTTTCTAGAAAGTTAATTCCTCAACATTTTGATGAGCTTTCCTTGATCAAAATGACTCCTGAAGCCAGAAGCTAAAATTATCTTAGAATACATTTCATTCAGTTGTTTGTTCAAAGTAAGAAAGAGGAGGAAGACATGTTTATTTCCAAATTTAAGGCACCTACCTGTCTCACAGATAACAGCATATATTAAGAACTCCCTGAATCCCACTGAGCCATCACAAGAGGTGAAAAAGACCACTAATAAGGAAAAGACAAGGCAAAAAGGATGTGTTCAGCATAAATCCTATTTCTTGTTGTCACCCTTAGCTCTGATTGAGGAGGATGTGCCCTTACTCTGTCATCTGCCTTCAGCTAGTCAGTGTCACTAGAATCAACAAATCGGGTGCAGAAAGAAGACCTAAATGTAAGCCGGGCGTGGTGGCGCATGCCTTTAATCTCAGCACTCGGGAGGCAGAGGCAGGCAGATCGCTGTGAGTTCAAGGCCAGCCTGGTCTACAAAGCTAGTCCAAGACAGCCAAGGCTACACAGAGAGACGCTGTCTCAGGAAGAAGAAGAAGAAGAAGAAGAAGAAGGAGGAGGAGGAGGAGGAGGAGGAGGAGGAGGAGGAGGAGAAGGAGATGTAAACTTGTTTTTGTTTTGATCCCAAGTGTGGGATATGAAACAGACTTGTATGAGGATGTGTAGTGTTTGTCTGCTGGAAATAGACTTGTGACAGAACAAGTGGTGTTTGTCCATTAGAAGAGGAATTGCCTTTTACAGGGGCATGGTCTTTGCCAATTGACAAACATCCTAATACAGACTCTGAGAGAATGGATGGATGGATGGATGGATGGATGGATGGATGGATGGATGGATATAGATAGATATGCCCCAAAAGAAGAGGTTTGGGCTTTTTGGTCTTCGCATAATTTCCTACTGTTTGGCTGTTCACGACTCTGCTTCAAGATGCTCCTAGAGAGAAACACTCCAAGGTCCTGGGTTCCGGCTGCTGCTCAGGATTCCGGCTTTGCTGAATAGCTGGTTTGCTGTCTAAGGGGTCTTCTGAAATCCTGACTATGAAGAACAGAATCCCTCCAAGGAACTGAGTCTAAAAAGCTCTACTTCTCCTGTTCCCATTAACCTCTTTTCTCTCCTGTCTAGGGTGGGTGGGTTAGAATGGAGGTGTAAGCATTAAAGAACCTCAAATAAAGTAGGTTTGAAAAAGTTCAAAGCCTACAGCTGACTACCAAAGCTGCTTTCCTTCCCAGCAAGGATCAGCAGGCTGGACGTGAGTCTCTCCTGCATGTCACAAGAAAACTTCCTTTAGCTTTGATTGCATCAAATCCTGATCATCAAAAACAAGCATCTTTGTACTTGACTCCACCACCTACTGGTCATGCCACCCTGAGTAAGTCTTATTGTTTTTATCTGTAAATAAAAATCTCATAAGTCACTAGTATATGCTGGGCAGCATGTGGGACACTGAAAATACAGTGGTGGGTGGATAAACCCAGTCTGGCTCCCCCAACTTAATTCCCTTTATTGGTGGATGGGCTTCTTGTACAAGAGATTCCAATTAGGAGTGAGCAAAATGACATATGCCAGATATTAAACATAATACCAGGTAAATAATATTGGCTCATTACATAAAGGACAATTAGAATTTTGTTTGTTTTGACACATGGGTCAGTTCACCTGGATAAAAATGTGTCTTTATAATGATTAATGCTGCAGATTATAAAATATAGTTCTATTATTCTAACACAGAGAGTTTTTAGAACAAATTGTTAAAGCTTATATATTTTTTAAAGAACTAAAAGTGAAAATTGTATAAGCTGTTCTCATCCCCTGGCTACTGTGACTAGAGCAGCAGTGAACACGGATGAGCAGGTATCTCTGTGGTAGAATAGAGGGACCTCTGAGTACAAGCCCACAGTGGCACATGGGGATCATGTGGTAGAACTAGCTCTAGCTTTGTGAAGTACAAATTATTAAATTCAATGGGTTGTCTTATTTTGTTTATGTGGACACACTATTGTGTGGCTATGGCGTGCAGATGTAGCTATGAGAGGCATGGGGAAAGAGAGAATGAGTATGTACAAAATACAATAAAGGAATTTCTCAAAGAATTAATAAAATTTTAAATTCAGAATGTTATGCACACTGGACCTGGAATGTGGCCGTTCAGACTTAAGTTCTGAATATTCTCGCCTATGACCACCTTGCCTTAGGCTCAAGGTGTGGACCACCAAGCCCAGCTATGTACACTCTAGATTCCAGACAATATATGTAAGTTGCTTACTTCCCACCACTCCCCACAGGCTCTCCCTAAGTCTTGCCGTACCACATGGCATGCAGCTATCAGAAAGACAAGCTCATCCACCTTTGCTTTAAGGGGAACATGCAAGCATGACTGATGTGTTGCCATGTTACATTTGTCTATCTCCTCACGCGGAAAGCAGATCACTGAAAACAAGAGCCATTGCACACCTTAGCGCTCTCCCTTTGCTCAGTCCCTGGGATTAGTAAAGATTTGGTCCACAAATGTTCATTACTTAAGGCATAATTTTTAAATCAGTAAAGAAGGGAGAAAAGACAGGATATATTAGTTAAACCCTCATCAACTTCTTATATGCAAAATAAATCATGTTAGACACATAGCTGATGATGTTACTATTTATCAAGAATTCAACAAGCATTTAACAAGCTCATGATTAACTTGTGTGCACAGCCATGCGTGAGACGCTGTGAGTGACAGAAAAGCAACATAGGGCCAACTCCATGGCAAGCATGTGGTTGGCATGTGTGAGGCCCTGGGTTTAAGCCCCAACACCACAAATTAATTAATTAATTGTAGACTGTTTAGTTAAATATGAGCTATGTCTATATATACATACGTATCACATAGACATCAAGTTTTCAAGCTTTGAAGGCCACCGTAATGTCTGAGAAGCAGCTGTCACTCTCTCTTTTTAGTTGTGAACCTGAAGGTAGGAGTGGTGTGTACCTGTAGTTCCAGGCACCCACAGACTAAGCAAGACTAGTAAGACCAAACACTATAGGGTGGAGGCTGAAATTATCTAACTGACTTGATCAGGAAACAACAGTAACCGAGATCAAGTGTACGCTTGCCATCTGCCAACTATTTCTCAAGCATTGGCGCCTTTCATTCTCAAACCCATGTCTTAGCTTGCTTCTCTGTGGCTGTGGTTAGATACTCAGACAGAAGAAACTTAGTGGAGAAAGGGTTTGTTCTGGCTCACAGTTAACAGTCCATGGGGGGAGGGGTGAATCAGAGCAGCAGGTGCTGGGAGCAGCTGGTCATACAGAGCGCATCCAAAGTCCGGGAGCAGAGAGAGATGGATGGGTATGTGCTAGTGCTCAGCTTGCTTTCTCCATTTCTTGCAATGGGGATCCCCGGATAATGGTCATACCCATTGTTAAAATGGGTCTCCTCGAGTCAATTAATTGGCCAAGACAGTCCCTCACAGGCGGGCTCAGAGGACCTTCTCCCAAATTATTCTGGATTCTGTCAAGTTGACAATTAATAGTAAGCATCACATGGCATTATGTAGGACTGGTTCGCAGAGAAGGAAAGTTACTATCAGGTAGATCAAACCATTGACCCATTGTAAAACAATGGGGGACCCTTTTGAATTCTTGTGATCCCTTGTGCCTAACTAAGCAAACAGCAGGCATGATCCTGAAAGCAAAGTGTGGTCAGAATTCCAGAACTGCTCACCTGGCAGCCTTGGCAGCAGGCGGAGCTACACCATCGATGGCAGGGACTGTCGCCTTCTGCAGCCAGCAGGGTGATCAGCCCAAGATGACCAGTGACTTTACTTCAATCAACAATGAGAAAGTGAAGCATTCTCTTTTCCTCACTGTTTTCCTTCCAATCTTCACATACACACACACACCACATACATGCATACATACACACACATACATGCACACACATAACATGTACACACATACATACAAACACACACCACATATACACACATACACACACACCATATATACACACACACCACATACACACATACATACACGCATACATACATGCATACATACACACACACATGCACACACATAACATATACACATACATACAAACACACACCACATATACACACATACACACATACATATACACACCACACACACACACACACACACACACACACACACACACATGCATTCTTTCTTTGGAACAAAATTAAAGGTAGAAAGATATGTTGGATGGCAGGTCAACACCTTAGACCTTTCGCAAACCCACAGTCCCTCAGCTCACCATAGCAAGATATCCAGGTCGTTGTCAGCATTTGACTCATCTCTCCAGAAGCCATCAAAGCCCAAGATCAAAACCCTAAATTTTTCTGAAGTCACTTCCTAGTGTGATGAGACCTAGACAGGCCAGTGTGGAGAGAGCCTTCCTTACTTTCCTATTGCGGTGATAAGGCATCATGCCCAATGCAACTAACAGGAAGAAAACTGTATTGTACTCACGGGTGCAGAGGGATAGGGAAGGGATCATGGCAGCAGGCAGCATGTGCTCACAGGAATAGCTACATGTTTACACTTTGAACGACAGGCAGGAAGCAGAGAGCACAAATGTTAAATGCTACATGCCTTTAAGCTCTTAACAGTCTGCCCTCAGTGCTGTATTTTCTCCAAGAAGGCAATGTCCAGATGTCCCTAAACAGCATCACCACCTGAAGACCAAGTATTCAAACATCCAAGTCTATGGGGGACATTCATATTCAAAACACCGCAAGTTGAGAGAAGAAATACAAATTAACTTGAAACCCCAACCCATTTTTAATTAAACCCCAAACTATTTTATAAACTACAAAACAACAGCATATTCATAGATCAAGCGCAGTAATTAAGGCCATGAATATGAACCCAGCCAAAGAATTTTTGATGAAAGAATATACCATTGCACTCATTCCAAGATAGGCCACACTTGCTTTAAGATCAAAATCGCAAGTACAAATGATGAAAAGATGTCAAGCCTCTGTGACTACTCCAGTGAGATGTTTATATCTGCTCTGAAGTTCTTTCTCCTAACAGAGCACAGTACACAAAGGCCTGTCTGAGACTCGAGGAGGGTCCCTAGTCACTTGGCTGTGGTGGTGTTACTGATGCTGTTGTCCTGGTAACAGGGCATCATGTTCCCAGAGACTCTCCAGTCAATATACAAGCCATGTGATTGTCCGATAGTGCCCCTTATCGCAGACTGGAGACAAGTGCGATGATCCACACAAGAGGCCCAAGCAGCTGAGAAGCACCCAGTCCTCTGGTTGCATGGCTTTGCTAATGGACAAAAGAGAGAGTTCAAATCTTTGACTGCTGGGGAGGATGTGCCCATGGTTCCAAAGAACTCTTTTCTTCAGCAATCAACCAGAAAAGGGGTGAGGTAAAAGTTTTCTAGTGAAAATTAAACAACCAGCCCTGTACTATTCTGACTCGGTAATATAATATCTATTTACATATTCCATATGTTACAGATGTGTATTAGCAGAGTCACTCTTACCTACAAGCCAAATTGAGGAGGTAAATTCAGAGCCGAGTCTGATGATGAACACCTGTAATCCCAGCATTTGAGAGACTGAGGCCAGAAACCACATGTTCTAGGACAACCTAGGCCATGTAGGAAGACACGTAACAAAAGAACGAAGAAAGAGAGGGAGGGAGGAAGGGAGGGAGGGAGGGAGAAAAGGGAAAAGGAATGGAAGAGAAAAAATAAGAGGAGGAGGGGAAGGGAAACGAGAGGGTCAAGAATAGGGCTGAGAAGATAGCTCATTCAGCAAAGTGCTCAATGTGGACCCATCAGGACCTGGTTTTGTTTCATAGAATCCACATTTTCAAATGTCAGCTGTGATGGCAGGGCTGTACAGTCCCTGCGCTGGGGAGGCAGAGGTAAGCATATCCCTGTGGCTGGCTGGCCAGACACTGTAGTGTAATCACTGACGAGCTCCAGGTAGTGAGAGACACTGTCTCTGAAAGCAAGGTGAATATCTTCCTGAGAAATGACACCCAAGGCTGACTTTGGCCTCCACATGCACACACACACACACACACATGTACATGTTCACACAAGTAGATATACACACACAAACATTAATGGCAGTTGACTATACGCCAGCACCTGCTCCCCAAATGCACACAGGCATGCACACACACATACACACACCTACAAGCAGAATAGCTTTGAATCATCATCAAATTATCCAATGCAGAAATGAGAGCTTTGGGGGGGGAGAATGTCTAGAAAGCAGGGTGGGAGGTGATCAGATCATAAGCTGGTATAGTGGATGGCTGTGGGGGTGCGGGGAGAGTATGAAAAACACCTCTTCAGGCCCAGCAAGGGAATGCACTTACATCACAGGAGGAAAACCACCTCAAAGCCGAGATACTGGCAGCCTGGATCCCACAAAGGACTAGGCTGCAACACTACCTATTTCACCAGTCCTGGAGCTAAGAGCTGACCAACTTAATTCTTCCACAGAGCGAGCCTTGGTTAGTGATCCAGGCCTGGATCTCCCACCCGGTGCTGTCTGCCTTGATGTGTGAGTCTCATATTTTAGAAAGCTGTATGAGATGATGGAAAGGCATGAATTAAAGGCATGTTTTTATAGGATGAAAAAGGGGGGCATAACTTTTTTTTTGAGTCCTGCCACCTGCAAAGTTCTTTTCAAACCCCAACCAATGGGGAAAAGAGAGGTGGAGTTGGCTGCACAGTAAGACTAGGAGGGGTTCTGGGAAGTCGCCTCTAGACATGCAAACCTAAACGGGTCATCTCAGATAAGCATGCCTCTTTTTCACAGGAGAGGGGTGTGCACATGCACATGTGTTTGTGTGTGTGTGTGTGTGAATGTGTGTGTGTCAGTGTGTGTGTATGAGTGTGCACAGATGCATATGTGTATATGAATGTAGCAGCAAAGGACAACCTTAGGCATTATTCCTTAGATCCTGTTTGCCTGGATATTTTGTACTTTGAGACAGTGTCTCTCACTGGCTTGGAAATCATTCCAGTAGCCCAGTCTGTCACACCATTGAGCCTGAGGGATCCGCCCACCCCTGTCTCACAAGAGCTGGGATTACCAGCACATGCAACCGCAGCTGGCTTTTTTTCTTCATGAGTTATAGAAGATCAAACACCGGCCCTCATGTTTATAAGGCAAGTGAGCCATCACTCTGGCCTTCAGACAACATTTTTTTAAGTATTTTATACCAAGATTGAGACTACACCAAAGAGCTATAAAACTCAAGACCAGCACTTCTTCTTAAAGGAGTCTAAAATATTTAATTTTCAGAAATGAAGTCATCACTGTGCTGCGGCGCACACAGCAATGGGAACCATGAATATGGGGTAGGGGGGATGGGAAGACAAAAGATTGCAATCCTCCCTGATCAATTTGCTAAAAACCTGTTATTAAAAATAATAATTAAGTTTGTCTTTTAACTTTTAAAAACTGTGGCAGTCTTCCTCCCTGTCTGTCCAGTATTCTTGCCCTGCCTGTCTCTCAGGTCTGTTTTTGTCTCTCTGTTCTTCATGGTTTTTCATACCTTTTGTGTTACTATTATTTCCAGCTTTGGACCATGGTTCCTTTAACCTGACTACTGTAAAAGCCCATATCTATGCTTAACACCTATGAGATTTAACAAAAAAAATATATGTGTGTGTATATATATATATATATATATATATGAAAATGCATGGGTTAAGTAGTAAAGCCACTTCCCAAGGGCCTATTACATTTATAGATAGCTCTCATGGAACATAGACTTAATTATGTATGTATTCATTCTTCAGAGAAAATAGTTCTTTAAGAGTTTAATTGAAGTTCAGGTCTCCACTAGCACCTACTTAGTGAAACAACATAGTAGATACCTCATGACCATTTAAGGATTGACTTTAACATAAACTATAGTTTTAGTCTGAACTTGACTTTCTACCTCCAAGGTCCCAAGACACAGCAAGGGTGAGTTGTGCTTAGGAAAATGGTTCCTCTACCACTTTTCAATAACCTCTAATAACTGCTGGCAACTATCAGACAGCTCACAATCATGTAAGAACCTCAGCCTCCAAGCTTTCACGGAGGTGAGTTCCACACTCAAATCAGGAAGCCTACAGTGGCTTCTTTTATGCCAAGAAAGCCAGTGAGCATCAAAAGGGCATGTGATTCCCACAAAGGACTGTGCGACAAGTGCTCTGAGGTTGAACTTGACCCTCACAAACCTCTGAACTCACTCCATTCTAAGCAAAGACACTTGCAGAGTCTCAGACACACAGTGAGCAAGGACAATGATTACTTCTGCCAGCCAGCTGATTCCCTGTGTTGCTGAATGCTGACGATGACTGCAGCCTGCTGCTTTCCTGGCTCTGTCCCCTGTGACCCCACAGTCACCAGGAAAGCAGTAAGCAGTCTCACAGACTCTTCTACCCCCTGATAAATTAAGTGGTTACACACTCACAATGAAGTTTGGGGTTTGTCATATTTGTTCCTGATTTTTTTGAAACAGGGTCCTGCTGTGTAACTCAGGCTAGTCTTGAACCCTTGACCCTTCAGCCTCAGCCTCCCAAGTTACAAAAGTGCATTCCATCACTCCCAGCTCATGAGGGGTTTTTAACAAAAGTGTGGATATGAGGAGGGCATCCTTAGACCTCAATAGCAAGAAGGGCTGGAGCTCCCTGTGACTCCGTTCTCACTCTCAAACTGGAGAAGCTGCCACAGGACTAGAGCTCAGCGGACAAGTGGCAAATGCCCAAGACCAAAAGCATGGCCACCATTCCTGGGACTGTCAGGCCCCTATTCTATAGTTTACCCTCACTATGGGATATTAATAAATGACAAAGAATCTTTCTCTCTCTCTCTCTCTCTCTCTCTCTCTCTCTCTCTCTCTCTCTCTCTCTCTCTCTCTCTCTCTCTCTCTCTCTCTCTCACACACACACACACACACACACACACACACACACACACACACAGCATAACACCAGTGAAGACCACTGTAACCCTGAGTGCCCTGGCAAGCCAGCTACTATCTTCCACCTTTGACCAACTGTCTGTGTGTCTGTCTATGAACCACATGCAAGCCTGCTGCCTGAGGAAACCAGAAGAGATATCAGATCCCCTACAGCTAAAGTTATAGATAGAGAATTGTGAGCGGGTGTGGGGGTACTGGGAACTGAACCCAGGTCCTTTAGAAGAACAGTCAGTGCTCTTAACCACTGAGCCATCTTTCTATCCCCATAAGGTATATTGTCTATTTCCCTCTTTACATCATGTACCATCTGCTTATTTCTGCAAGTATTACTGTTTATTAGATGACTGTTGTATATATGGACCCCCATCATGAACTGGGGAGTAGGTGGCAGTTTCCCAGTTAAGATCTCTCTCTCTCTCTCTCTCTCTCTCTCTCTCTCTCTCTCTCTCTCTCTCTCTCTCTCTCTCGCTCTATCTCTCTCTCGTCCTCGCTCTCTCCTCTCTCCTCTCTCTCTCTCCTCTCTCCTCTCTCTCCTCTCACCACACACACACACACACACACGCACACGCACGCACACGTACACACACACACACACAGCATAACACCAGTGAAGAACACTGTATCCCTGAGTCCAGCTGGCTTAGAACTCCTGAGTTCAAGCCAGTAGCTGGGCCTACAGGGCCATACTGTCACATGCAGCTCATGCTACAAAGTTTAACCAAAGCATGGCTTAACCTGTAAACTCATGTAAACAGGGATCTTGTCCTCCCTCGTGTCTATACTCATGCTTGGCTTAAAAACCTATACACACCAGCAAGGTGTGGTAGTGCACACATTTAATCCCAGCACTTGGGAGCCGGAGGCAGGCTGATCACTGTGAGTTCAAGGCCAGCCTGGTCTATATAGAGTGAGTTCCAGCACAGCCAAGGTTACACACAAAGAAACCCTGTCTCCAAAAACAAACAAACAAAACAAGCAAAAGCCTGTACACACAAAGGAAGGATATACTTAAATACCTCCTCTGCCTGACTCCTAGGGATGCACAGCAGCTGTGCTCTGAAAGCGCTCGTCCAGAGTGGACAATAAACTTGGAAGCTAAGAGTTACAACACAGCAACTGGGGGCTCTCTAAAACATGACAGAATAGGGGGAGCAGAGGAGGGGGTCCCACATCCACAAAGAGGAATCTCTGTGGGACGTGAGGGAGGGGTGACATTGGACATCAGAGCAAAGCAGGCGGCACAGCTGGAAGGACGTGTGGCAGCTGCTATGCTGTTGAAGCCTCCAGTACGCTTAGGTGATGAACCCACTTTTACAAACAGAAAACCTCGATTCAGAGACGTGAAGGAGCTTGCCAAAGATCACAGCTTGTAAATCTCGGGCTCAGAAGTCCACTGCCTTCCTAGGCACAGTCTGACTGCGCCCGACCACTTCACCCACAACACACTTCTATTGTTCTAGATGGTTGCCTGGGTTTGTAGATCATTCTGATGGCCTCTCAGTGAACAAAGAGCAGTTTGTTTTCCTGACTGGTCAGGTTGGGAGTTTGACATTGTGGGGTGGGTTTTTTGTTTTTTGTTTTTTGTGGGTCTTTTTCATTCTTTAGACTCTCCTGCCCTCTGGCGGTTTTATAGTGTTCTACCACATGAACAATTTTCCTACATTAGGCTAAATGCTGATTGATTGATGATTACCAGGCTAAGGAGTCTGACTCCACATATATATATATTACATATGTGCATGTACTCTCTCCTTTCACATACACTAAATAAAAACAAATGTTTTTAAAAAGCAAAATAGCTCTTGGTATAAGAGTATATTTTTTAAACTACTCATCAAAAAATAACTCACTTCACATACCCTCCACATATTAAATAAAAGACAAACGATCGATCCAGCTAGAAGCAGAAGGAGTTTGAGTATGCCGACCTCTAATTGTACACATGGAGGTCACAGTGCATGTGCAGGGCACTGGGATGTCGGCACAGGACAGACCATAAAGAAGCTACTGCTTACCTCTGGGCCCCTACGGCCTGCTCGCTTAGCCACGGTTTTGTTAGGTAGGAGCAATGTCTTCAGCCAGCCACACAATGCATGCCTGGCTGTCTCCATGCATCCCTGGCCGTCTCCATGCATGCCTGGCCATCTCCTGAGAGTGGACACCTGAATGAAAGCTACAGGCACATGGGTACCAGACCTTGACCTTGGTCTCAAAGCAAGCATTTGAGCAATGACTACAAACACCGCTAACTATGGCCGTTGGGTTTTATTCTTCAGAGTTCTAACTTCAGATGATTGCAGGTAAGAAATGGGGGCTGTCCCACTACAGCAGGGAAGAGCTAAGAGCAACAAATGACTATGCGCTGCCAGGAAAACTGGCCAGCGCCCAGTGCCCTTAGCAAAGATGGTGGGGAACTGGGATGTGCGTGCACTGAGTAAAAGCAGGAGACAAGGCAGACCCGTCATTAGGAGTGGATGGCAATGTGTGTGCTGCAACGAAAACTCAACTTAGAATCTAGAAGACCACATTTTAGGTCCTTCTGTGTTTCAAACTAGCAGTGAGATCTTGAGATCTTGCCATCAAGCAAGACCCCAGTCCCCTGACTACAGTGTTTCCATGCTCAGTTTCTAACTGCACACTCAACACTGGATGTTTCCCTTTGGAGACAGAAACATGTCAAACTGTTCCCACTTGCTGGGAGATGGCAAAATAAATTGACTCCTTCAGACAGACGTTCTCACTCAGGTTCAAGAACAAGTTCAGATCTCCCGGCAGCATGCCCGCCCACTCCCCTGTTGCTCTGGTGTCAAAAACTCATCTCTAGAGTAAACTACATAATATTTGAAAACCTCATTATTAAAGAGTTGTCTTCAGATCTCACTAACTTCTCTCTCACAGTACCTACCTGTCATCAATCTGAGTTCTACTATTATCAGGGTCAGAGAGAACACGTCTACCACCTTGTTAGTGTAAAGGCTTTTCAAATATTTAAAGGCACTTGTCAATTTCCGGTGCATCTTATATTCATGATCACCTTCAGGCAAACCCTTTCTGGTTCGGGTTTTGTGCCTTTCACCAGCCTGAAAATTCTCTTTTGGTCAAAACCTCTTCTGTTCTGGGTCAAGGGATCAGACTCTGAAGTCAGGCCACTTACGTTAAGGCTGAATACTCCTCGTTAGAGTTGGCACGACTTTGAACAAATAATGTCACCTTAGACAGGAATTCATACTTTCTTCTCTTTCTCATCATCAAATTTGGACTAAATGAGTTAATAAACTCAAAATGCATTAACATAGCATAATGAGAGCGTTCATCAAATTATCGCTCTCATTAGGATTGCTCTAGTACAGCTTCGCAAAACATAATAAGGACGGTCACCTCCTGCATCCTCACCATTCTATGTCTGTTAATGACACTGTAGGAAGTACATCCTCGGTATATCTGAAGAACTCCGGGTACATGAAAGGAAACTCAATAAACTTCCCATCAATTAAATCAACTATGGCTGAAATTTCTAAGTCACTTTTATATCTCAAACTTCCAAATCCTGCATCTTTCATATTGCACTTAAATGGGCTAACTCAAGCTTGTATTGGGATTATTCTGTTTATTTATCAGGTATAAGTCCTTCCCACTACTAAAGACTGTTTACAATGTTTAGTAATCACGCAGACTTGAGATCACGCCCAGCTTCAAGGCACCTACACAATTCCACAGCCTCAATCTGGCCAATAGCCAAGTCAAGATGAGTCGACCGAGGGGAATAACATGAAGGAAGTAGAAACTCCACAGGAAAGAAAAAGTCCAAAAACAACTGCTACTATTCTCAGAGGAAGAAAAAGCACTGCCTCTCTGAGATGAGAGCTGTGCCCTTTAAACTGAGAAAAAAAGTAGAGGATACAGGGAAAGGGTTCTCAGAAGGTGACCTAGGTAGCTGATGTAGTAAGTTCAGTGACAAGGTGGGAAAAGAAGCTCATGGCTGGAACAATGGCTCAGCAGTTAGGAACACTTACTGCTCTTTCAGAGGACACAGGCTCAACACCCACTATCCATGGCTCCAGGAGCGAATGCCCTCTTTTGGTCTGCATGGGCACCAGACACACATGCGGGACACATACATAAATGCATGTAAAACTCTCATATAAATAAAAATAAATTATTTTTCAAAAGAAGCAAGAGGAAATAGATTCAAAGTTCAGAGCTGTGGAAAGGCAAGAAAAAAGGCATTTGGAAAACTTGAGCTTTCACCAGAGGGGTTTGCTATCAAAACAGGTAAATTCAGAGAGGACACAGAAAAAAGATGGGTAGAAAGCAACTCATAATCACCAAAGAAGAAAGAAAAGAGGGCTCCAAATAACAAGAAAATCATTTCAGGCTCAAAATGACATTTTTAGCAGGTATTCTCCACAATAGAGGACAAGTTCACCAAACATAGGCACATCTTTGTGAAATTTCAAAATGCCAAAGACTAAAAAGGGGTCCTTATGGCTTTCAAAGAGGAGAAAGTACACACAAAAAACTCAAGATTCCTATGACTTAGGACTCCCATTAGTTGCATGGGCGACTAGATAGGGGAATGATGCCTCAAAGCTTCTAAAGAAAAAGTGATTGCATAGTCAGAATTCTCTACCCACCTAACTATCAACTGACAGGACAGAGTCTTAGGTGGCTTTTACTAGAAAGTAAGTCATCATAAAGCTTGGTGGGTTTTAAAGAATATAATTTCTCTACATTCTACAGATTAGCTGAGTAGCTCTGCTAACCTGATCTGTTTTAGCAAATCTTTACAGTTGAATAAAGCTTGGACTCAGTGGTATAGGATGACCTCACACGTGTTCCAGAAAACTAGTTGGTCCGGGGTGAAAAGGGTGTGGCTTTGAGTTATTACCACTTGTCTATACAATACATGGTCTCTCATTAACCAGCAAACTAAACTCTCCTGTGGGGTTTTGGGGGCGCTCATAAAGCAGCATGAAATGGTGCACCCCAATGGGGTTTCTTTTATATTTAATATATTCCTATAGGCCAAGGTCAGTCAACACAGTTAGGAACTACCTGAAGAAAAAATAAGTACTAAAAACTAAGTAGTCATTCATTTTGCAAATGAACTAGAAGTAAACCAAACACAGTTTTTAAATTCATGCTCCTGAAAATAAGCATCCCATTTGCAATATTTTCCTGAAGGTTGTATGGAATGTGCCCTCACCCAAACAAGATAGTAGCATAGCCTGTGGAATGATCTAAGATCTAGAACCTAGAAATGGGAAATTCACCGCAAAGGGAAGTTCCCAGAACCAAAATACTTTGAAGCAAACAAAAGGTGACAGCTGTGCAAGAGTCCAGAGAACAAACAATTCAAGTTAGAGCTAGTTGGGGAGACCCAACAGAGACTTCCCCAGAAAGGTCCTCCAGTGGACAAGAAAGAGATTTTTGGACATTTTTGGAAATGGTTGTGGTTGCTTTGGTAAGATGCAAATAGAAACTCAAGCAAACCAATGTTAACACAATTTTATTAAGCCTAGGAAAAACAAGGCGTTGCGTAAGGAAGGAAAAGTATGTGTGCACGCCACCACTCCAGGCCCAATCACTCTGGTTTGCATTTACCACTATGTCAGGGAATTAGAATTTCAAATCAATGAGAAACAAACTTTTAAAAATTATTGTTTTCATTCACACTCTGTCAGACCTTCCTCTCTGCCCAGTAGTAAACTCTTTCACACCCCAGGCAAATACCCCAACTTCCACAGTTCCAGTTACTACAACTCAGACTCACCCTTTTATAACCCCAGGCTCAGCCCAGATTCAAAACTCGTCTCTCATGCTCTTGTTTTCGCTCTCTGTGCTCATGAGATCTATGGCTCAAGGGGACAAAAATAAAAGCACATTTTCGTTGCAACATTACCATTTTCCTTCTCCTTGGCTTCTGATACTTTAGGGGTAGGAACGAGAAGGGGGGGTGGGAATTGAAGATATTGATGGACAATAACCATTTCTTTATGTAACTGGAGTTACTGTCATTCTTTTTCCAGCCAATTGTAACTGTCCACAAAGGCAGAGCGTGTGGCCAGTGTCCAAAGCAGACCTTGGTAAGGCTCATAAGCATGGTGCCAGGATTATACCTTAGTGTCTTTCTCAACACTAAGCTGTCTGATTGATGCAAGAAGTCTTGCTCTAAGCCAGGCATGGTGGGGTACGCCTGTAATCCCAGTACTTGAGGAGGCTGAGGCAGGCAGATAAGTGTGAATTCGAGGCCAGCCTGGTCTACAAAGTAAGTTCTGGACAGCCAAGGCTACACAGAAAAACCCCGTCTTGAAAAATCAAAAACAAATGAAGAAATCCTGCTCTGCTTATGCCTCTATGTCCTTCTGGTCTCCCTCACATATGTCCCATGCCATGACCTCTTGATGATGGAGAGTCCCCTCGCCTTATAGGCAGAAGCACCAACTACAAGTTGGAGCCTAGCCACCTTCTTCAGGTTATATACAGCTCAGTAGAGACTCACTGATCCCCCAGCTAGCTGGTGTCTTACATGCCTTGGAGGGTCTGACCTCCCTTGTTTGAGCCCTGGAGTTTCCCTCTCATTCCTCTCCCTTTCTCAGATGCAGGGAGACCAGCAAACCCAGTGCCTAGGGACTGTCGTCTCCTCACCCAGCAGGTATACCAAGTCTTTACAGATGACTGGGGAAATCCCTTTGTTTGATGTCATGGAAGCAAAGGATACGTCTACACCCTCTGGGTGAAATTCTCCTTTTACCATCCACTCTGTCTCCCCACAAGATAGTAACTCAAAAACTTCCCTATGTCCCCTTTTAATTCTAAAAGCTTCCGATGTAAATGACTGCCATTCTCCTCCTGGCTTTCCTTCTCATGCTGTTGTGGCAGCAGGTAGTAATGGGGAGGGTCACCTCCTCTTATACCCTGGTGCCCCATGACCTCATGTTAAAGCAAGATTCTTTGAGATTCTTACCTTCAGTATCATACCTTTCAGGACATCACACTGTCACATATTACATAAGACAGTAAGACAGATAGATATAGATGATAATGGATAGATAGATAGATGATACATACATGCATACATATATACATACATACGTACTATATACATAGAAAATAGGTGATAGATATACAAAGACATATATATATAGATAAAATATATATGATAGACATATCTAGGCACATACATGCATAATAGATATATAGATGATAGGTATATGCATACATGCATACATAAATAAGAGATAAATAGAAAACCAGGCACAATGGTGCACACCTGTAATCTCAGTACTCAGGGAAACAGAGGCAGGTTGATCACTCTGAGTTCGAGGCCAGCCTGCTCTACAAGGCAAGTCCAGGACAGCCAAGGCTACACAGAGAGACCCTGTCTCGAAAAACAAAAGAGAGAGAAAGAGAAAGAAGATAGATGAGATACATACATACATACATACATACATACATACATACATACCCACCAAACACACACAAACACATATACATACAAACACACATGCATGCATGCATACATATATGCATACATACATACAACAGACTTTCTAGCTTCCATTGATACTTATAAAGTCCACTGATTGGTCTTCTGTGTTCGCTGAGACCTGAGACACCTAGGGGGAAAAAACTGAAAATGTCCCTGAGAAGCCTCCATAGAACTGATTGTTTTATGCTTTGTTTCATTTTTTTTTTCTTTCATTCTTTTTTCCTCATTTTCCCCAGAATTGATGACCTCAGAAACAATATCACTTACGTTAAGAAAAAGAAATAAATGGGATTTTTTAAAACAAATAATGAAAGTACAATAGGAAAGTAAGAGATCAGGCTATCCCTGTTGGCAGATGTGATCCCACACGGGACCCTAAAGACCTCTCCAGGAAACACTTGGGTCTGATGAGCACTTTCACAAAGTGGCAGGCCACAAAATCACATGAAAATCAATAGCTTATCTAGCCATCAGTAATGCACTAGTCAGAAAAGAAATCAAGAGAGATTCTGCTCACGATAGCTAGGGATAAACTTAATCAATGATGTAAAATACCTCTATAATGAAAATAGTAAGATGTGGGGCTTGAAAGATGGCTCAGTGGCTAAGATCGTATACTGTTGCAAAGGACCCAGGTTCAGTTCCCAGCTTCCATGTCAGGTGGCTCAAAACTTCATGTAACTCCAGCTCCAGGGGATCCAGTGCCCTCTCTGACCTCTGCAGGCACCTGCACTGGTGTGCACATTCCTACAAAGGAAAAGCCTGGTGTGGTGGCACACATCTCTAATCCTAGCACTTTGGACAGAGAAACACACGATTCTCTGTGCACTCACAGCCAGCCTCCTCTACACAGTGAGTTCCAGGTCAGCCAGAGCTGCACAGTGAAGCCCTGTCTAAAAGGTTTAAAAACAAAAGCTAGAATTCCCAGCACTGAGGTGACAGAAGCAGGTAGCTCTCTGGAAGTTCAAGTTTATGTAGCTAGTTCCAGGGCTATATGGTAAGACACTGTCAAAGGAAAAAAAAAAGCTGCTTAGTGTTTTGGTGTTGTTTTGTCAAGCTAGAGGCATTTGAGAAGTGCAAGCCTCATTTGAGAAGGGGGTCCCCACTAGATGGATCTATGTGCAAGCCTGTGGTGCATTTTCTTGATTGATGTGGGTTGTGGGAGGGTCCAGCTCCCTAGAGAATGGTGTCGCCCCAGGGCAGGTGGTTCTGGGTGCTATAGAAAAGCAGGCTAGGCAAGCCATGAGGAGCAAGCCAGTAAGCCCTGTTCTTCAGGGCCTCTGCTTCAGCTTCTGCCTCCAGGTTCCTGCCTTGAGTCACAGCCCTGACTTGAGCCACACTCAGTGATGGAGTGTGACATGCAAGAGTTGAAAGGTGAAATAAATCCTGCCCTCCCCAAGTTGCTTTTGGTCATAGTGTTTTATCACAGCAACAGGAACCCCAACCCAGACATCTGCCATTTAGAAGAATATTTTTTAAAAAGTCCTTGGACAAATAACTGTGAGAATTTTGTGTCATAAATGCTTCCTAGGAGTAGATATAGAATTAGGGTTTTTTTTTTTTTTTTATCTGACTTGTCAATTGCTAGGACTTTTCATTTATTTCTTCTTTGCCATATCCAGAGCACAATCTGCTACCATTTCTGAGTACCATTGCCATGAAGAAGGACCAGAAAGCAAGAACTGCCACTGACCTCCTGTGAGAGTCCACAGCGCCATCTGCCACAGCTCCACTTGGTCCCCTCGTCTACAAGTGAAGAAAGTCACCTTCTTCGATTCTAATATGGCATCTACTTCTACATTTTTATAATTTTAAGACTCATGCAATAACTCTAGGTATTTAAGGGCCATGAAAATCTTCACTGCTTTATCCCATGAGTAATGACATTGTTATCCTGAGTTTTTGGGAGAGGGTCCAATCTACTTGTCTGAACCATTAAAATCAAAATAATCCCTTAAGCCGGAGCAAGAAAGCCTCATCCAAAGAGCAGATCAAATAGATTTGACAATCCGAAGGCCTCAGAGGGGTCCATATGGAAGGCTTGAAGGGAAATGCAGGCAAACCTCTGGGATCAGGCTGGCCCCAAGGCAATCAGAGAAAAAATGGGGGGGGGGGGCCTAGTGCTACATCTGCAAGGAACTGAATGGGGCCTGGATGAGCTTGAAACCCCATTCGCCCCCACCAGAGACTTCAGCAAGGCAAAAACCCTGTCAATAAGTCATCCTTGGCCTGGTAAGACCACCAGAGCACAGGTTCCAACTGCAGGGTGAGCACCAACTTCTGACTCACTGAAACTGTGCAACAAGCAACATGTTGCCTTAAGTAGCTGCCAGCAAGATGCCAGAACAATAGAAAGGGAGGGAGGGAGGGAGGGACAGAGGGAGTGGGGGGGAGGGAGAGAGGTGGAGAGAAAGGAGGGAGGGGGAGGGAGAGAGAGGGAGGGAAAGGAGGGAGGGAAGAAGGGAGGGTAGGAGGGACAGAGGGAGGAAGAAGGAGGCAGAATAAAGAAAGGGGAAGGAGGGGAGGGATGGAGGGAGACAGACAGGGAGGGAAGGAGAGAAGGAGACAGAGAAGGGAAAGCAGGAAGAAAGAAAGGGAGGAAGGAAAGAGGGAAGGAGATGAAAGGCACACACACACCCGGCCACTACATGAGCACCATGCATGAACACACATGTGCATGCACACACAAAACAAATGGATATGGAAAATATTTTTAAGTTAAGGTGCTGAGTTCCTCCCAGTATTCTTTTCCTTCTTACTTTTTCTAGAAACAGACTTATCACACTTTTGAGAGCAGGTTGAAATTTTCCTATTTCAACTGATGGTTTTAGGGTTTTTTTTTTTTTCTCAAATAGTACCACGAGATCTTCTCACACTGTGGCATTGGTGTGGTTGGCTTTTTAAGTGAGTTTGCAATAAGGATGAAAGTACCTGGTCCTCTCCCAATCCAACACTTGGCTCCTGTCACCTTGTGGAGATTTAAGAAAAAACAAAAATTTCACCTAAAACCCAACTGTAGCCTGCATCAAGGTAAGGCCACTTCACCCTGTCAGTGACTCTTGTTGAAAACTTGCCCAAGAATAAACTCTTATTTAAGAAGTTGAGTTCTGTGCATGTTTAAACTAGAAAGTGAATTTCTTTAATTATATAATATTAAATAAAGTCTTGATTCCTCTGACCCTTCCCCAGGGGGCTACCTAAGACAAGCAAATTCCTCTGTGTAAATGCAAAGTCTGTATTCATAGCTAGAGACAGACTGAGCTCCACCGCACAGCCTCATTTGGTAGTCAGTTGGCACGGATGCCGGAGTCCCTCGCCTCCCCTTCCCTCCAGAGTTGCAGAATTATATTAATACTGTTCATTTCAGTCAACCACCTGAATCCCCACAGGCCCCCCACCCACCCACCCAGCAGAGCGAACTCATCAACATGCCCCAAGAGTGCCACCCTGGGCAGTGCCTCTGTGCCTTTCTGGGGCTCTGAATTTTCCATCAAAAATCCCTCAGCAGCTCTGTGACAAGCCAGTGTTATCACACACACACACACACACACACACACGCACACACACACACACACGTGCACACACATACACAAAGGCATATGTGTGCCTCCCACTTGAATATGTCATTAACTTTTGACTACTTTGGCCAATTAGGAATCAACCAAATATGACTTGTATTCAGTTTGGTCAGGAAGTTCAACCAATCCCTTACCAAGCCACTTAGCCGCAGTCATCCCTTCTTGGTAGCGTTCTGAATATCAGCTTTTCCTGATACAGATCAAAAGGAATGCTCCTGAGAGAACAGAAAGGACCAAGGAGATGTTCAGACGAAGGGGACATAGTGCTCCCTACACAAGCATGATGACGTATACTGGATCCCCAGAACCCACATAATAAAAACCCAGGTACAGCAGCAGACACCTGCAATTCCAGCAGTAGGAGTGGCAGAGACAGCAAGTCCCCTGGAGCTCTCTGACCAGCCAGTGTAGCAGGACAGGTGAGCTTCAGGCTTGGTGAGAAGACCCTGCTTCAAAAACTAAGGAGGAAAGGGCTGAAGAGGCCACCAGTTGTTAACCTCTGACCTCTGTGCACACACAAACCCTGGTTGGATATTTCTGGACATCAGCATCCATAACCTCCAACGTCAGAAGAACGATGGCTTTGTTGTCACAGCCAGGGGATTCCCGCT
This sequence comes from Acomys russatus, assembly GCF_903995435.1. Classification (NCBI taxonomy): domain Eukaryota; kingdom Metazoa; phylum Chordata; class Mammalia; order Rodentia; family Muridae; genus Acomys; species Acomys russatus. Next base: position 79,727,579 of record NC_067142.1, on the reverse strand, counting down.
GACCACGTATTTCAGGGAACTGTCACCCCCCCCCCAAGGTACTGGCTGTGCTCTGACCTCACCCCTAACAGCCTGGGCCATTTCATCGGTTAAAAATACCCAGGACTGTCTGGATTTCTGAAACAGCAGCATCGTTGTAGCCAATGCTGATGTCATAGAAGCAGCCAGCAAATCAGACGACACGGATTCCAATCCAGCAACCCAGCTAAGTAAAGGAACCTTCTGCCTCCTAGGGGATTCAGGGACATGCTCATAGGCCTTAGGGAAACACTCAACTGCTCTGCAGTAACAGAGGCCATCCTACCAAGTGTGTGCCCGCTCTTCTCTGTGGTCTCGTGGCATGTGCATGAAAACAAGCAACGCCTCCTTTCATGAAGATGGGTCTATTTATTCCCCAGCACCCATCGGATTTCTGTGGCCCAGAAATAATGCAGGAGGGATGAGTCTCCCAGAAGACAGTTGTACTTTCCCCAGCCTTGGCAACACTTTGTGGTCCCACTGATCTGATCACCACTATTTGAATAATTATCCCAGTTAATCACCAAACAAGCCTCCCTCCATAATGGATGTCCTTCCATCCCTTGTTTTAATGTGGTTCACCTTCTCCCAAGTAAATATTATTTCCAATGCCTGGCAAGTTCCAAGTTTTCTCAAAATTTATATATTACTTTTCCATTATCTCAGGGCAGCAATAATAATAGCAATAACGGTTAAAGCATCTTCCTTCTAGAAGAATCCTGGCCACTTCTTACACTTCTCTGGTTTAGAATTCTCTGATGGGCTTTTTTTTTTTCCTTCATTGTCCTCCTTCTCCTTAGTGGAAAATGTTACTTCTAACTGCTGGATTTAATTTAATTTAATTTAATTACAGCATTTTCCACACATGCCCACGGGCTCTTGGTAATAGTTGCATTTTTAATAAATCTAATATATAATAATGACTTTGTTTTTAATTTTCCACTGAGAGTTGGATCCTGAGCTGAATACAAAGCTCCAGACAGGAGTGTCTGGCTCATTCCATACGATTGGGTTTCAGAAAACCAACAGGCTGCTAATTGGGAAATGGTTCACTCTAGCCCTCTGTCCCCACACACCTGTGTTTAATGTCCTCAGCCAGCATCCCATGGGGCATGAAGTGACCAGTTTTTTTGGTCGGAAGGATCAAGGCAGTTGTGCAGGCTCCTAGGGTCGGACCCTGAGAGTAAAGGGAAGGTGTTGCATGCTCGGTAGCCAGCACGGTTACACAAAGAGACTTTGTGACTACACTCCTTAGTCATGATCGGTGCCCAGTGACCCACTGCTCTAACCTTTAGCAACAAGTCTGTGGACCAGCTCCGAGCTGTAATTAGAGTTCATCCAGGAGCTGGACCCTAATGACTGCTCCCTTTCTTTTGCAAAGACCGTTGTCAACGTCCCTAGGCATTCCACTTTATGGACATGTGTCCGTGTTCAGTTGGTTCAATTGTATGGTAAAGGAGCCATAAGCAGGGCTTTTTCCTTTCTCACCTGTGTCAAGAGCTCAGCAGAGAACTGGGAACTACACTGTTTTCTCAATAACACTTAGGGCTACTTTTCTCTATTATAAATGTATGAGACATCCTGAGAAGTTATCCATACTGCTTCCGGAAGGCTCTCCTGAGTTAGTGAACTTGCTATGACAAAATTCCTGACCAAAACAACTTTAGGAAGCAAGAGTTTGTCTTGGCTCATAGTTTAAGGACAGTCCATCATGGTCAGGAAGGCATAGCAAAAAAGAACACAAAGTCGCTGGACAGCCTGCATTAGCAGTCAGGAAAGGAAATGGGGCCAGGCTATGGGACCTCAAGACATGCCTTCAGTGACTGACACATCCTCCAATGCATCTTCACCTCTGAAAGGTCCGTAACCTTCCAACACAGTGCCACCAGGGACATCTCACTTTCAAAACACAATACTCACCATCCTATGAGAAAGCCCATAGGTGTCTAATAATGTCCTCAAGTTCACCCTGTTGGTGAAGAGCGGAACTGCCCAACTGTGGTCTCAACTCTTAAAATTAGGCTGAGTTCATCTGTTAACACACTGTCCAGCGGTTTTCCCACAGCACTCTGAAAGGTTCCACTACCATGGTAAACCAGGCACTTGCTGGGGCCGAGTGAGACAAGGCCTAAGCTTCCTGGTTAGTGCCTACAACCTGCCCATCGGATCTCCAGCAGCCATGAGAGATTCAGGCAAGACAGGCCAGAGCACTCAGAATGAAAGTCTAAAGGGAGAGAGAATCCCGGCTTCAATCTCTATGTGACTGTCACAGAGGGTGCCTGCTTCAAAGGGATGCTTTCAGGACCTGCTCCACTGTGCTTTCAGGACCTGCCCCACTGTGGCACACAGCTAACTGTTGTTTGCACAGAGGCTATGCAGACGAAAGCTTAAACTACGATCTTCTGGGTCCTCATGGGCATCTTAGGATTGTCCCAGAAGCTGAGAGCAAAGGAGCTGTGACAGGAACCATGTGAGGCCATTAACTACTCCAGGTCACTAGGCAACTACCGTGAGTCAGTGTCTTGTGGCCTCCCAGGTTCTGATAAGAAATAACATTTTGTCTGCCCTCCTCAAAGCAGAGATGCAGACTATAAATGGACAGAGCTGCAGTTAGAATCATGTCCTCTACAGGGGACTCCTAGCCCTCTGTGTTTCTTTGTTTTCCTTGTGGTTGTGTAGGCTATGGACCAGTGGGAGCTAAGAGCTCTCAGCTACTTTTCTCTTTGTTATCCTAGAAAAACTCTGACTCTAAACATGGCTTATTCTGCTTTACCAACTGAATTAGCTAAACCTCGGCCTCACACTGAACACTGAGCTTTTGATAAACTGTCCTATGCAGTTAGTCACCTACTCAGACACTAAAAACAGCCACACATACACACACACACACACACACACACACACACACACACACACACACACACACACACAGCTTTAGTAACAGTTATGTCAGGGCAACTATCAGTGCAAATGGATACAAAAAAGTTGGGGGGGGCAGGGAGAGACAGACAGAGAGAGACAAACACACAGACTCTACCAAAAGAATCTGGCTGTGGAGGCGCAGCTGACAGAGTACTTGCATCATACGTGTGAAGCCCTGGGTTTAATATCCAGCCCCACAGACACTATTTGTGGTGATACACACCTATAGCCCCAATGCTAGGGAGGCAGATGAAAAAGGATCAGAAGTTTTCAGTCCTTCTTGGCTGCAGAGCAAGTTCAAGGCTGGTCTGGGGTACAAGAGACCCTATTTTCAAAGGAAAAGAAAAAAGCACCCATGAGAGAAATAGAAAAGTCACTAACAGGAGTATTTCCCTCTCATTAAGCAAGCTGCTGGCAATTTCAGAAAATAAATGCAAATGTATTCCATTTGACAAAATTAATATTTACTGCCTATAAACAAACCCAACAGAATTCTCAGTGGACACATGTTTCCACATTTGAATTTAAAATGAAGCATGAATTCTGCATTTCAAAATCTGTGGGAATCCAAATGTGGAGATGTGTCTGTGGATGGATCCCACTTAGTCGTCAACTTTACACAGGCAGGAAGAAGAAAAAGAGCGCAGGGAATGCTCAGCCACATGGAAGAGAAACATCTTTCCAGCCAATAAACACACTGATTGTCAATTTTCAGCTACTTGTAGTCAAACGATACCTGGAGAAGGATTGATAGTAACTGTACCACAGGCTCATTTTAAACTAATTTTTGCTTAAGTCATAAAACAAAGGAAAATGTATAGTAATAAATAATCTAATTATCACAAAATGTTAAAAATGTAACCAATATAAAAGCGGCAATCTCACTCTAGAGCCCTAAGCAGTCTGTTGTTGGATAGGCCACACTTTCATGAATCATATTTAAAAACAAAATTGAACAATCACTTTAAGGATTAGGAGCTCAGAACCACCTCTGAGAAACAAGTGGGACATTAAATTGTCAGAGCCAACTAGAGACCATCTGACAAAAGGTCACATTTCCACCCTAATAGTATTAGAAGTGTCTTTCCACTTCACTAAACAGAGCCACAGTTATAAATCCCAGCTATAATTAGCTCCATGAACATCACACACAAAGGAAAAATATAATCCACTTCCTTCTGCAAACCATAAATGTCTTTGAACAACCCTAATTTCACTAGGGGACACACACACACACACACACACACACACACACACACACACACACTTACTGCAAAGATACCAGTCTTCTAGCTCCATCCTTTTTAAGGATGATGTCATACTAATCTTCAGTATATATTTTAAAGTGTTTTTCTACGTGTCTTTCCTCTTGGGATCATAAAGAGTCTATTTATTGTACTCATCAGAAAGTCTTCCAGTAAAGGAATCTGGATAAAGAAGAAAACCAGAGAGATGGAAAGAGACAGCAGCTGCAGATGATTTAACAGCACCACCACCACCCACCACTCCCCCCCCAACCCCCCTACCCAACCCCCGTTGAGAAGCACTCCAATAGCCCCTTAACAAATATCTTCCTTTGTAGTGAGAATTTTGGTTTCTTTAGGCTGTAAAGTGATTAAATAAATCAATGGGGGAAACCCAGTTATGCTATATGAATATATTTTTGTTTTAATCCCTGATGTGGGCTATGGGGCTGCTTCAGATGGTCCACAGCTGCTAACTATGATTTGTCTCATGCTCCAGCAGGAGTGTGATTTTTGCCAGCTGAAGATAGTTTACCTTTGGAATTCTGGGGACTTTGGCTATAAATGTGAGAACCCAGGGAGGGCCTGTAGCAGCCTCTGCTCCCCCTGTTGCTGCTTCCCCGATGCTCTTTTTGTTGTTGTTGGATTGCTGGCGGGCTGGTTGCTGGCTTGCTGGCTTGCTGGTTGCTGCATTGCTGGTTGCTGCATTGCTGGTTGCTGCATTGCTGGTTGGAGATATTCTGAAGATGTAGATTGGACTTTCCCCAAGGAACTTGATGTCCCTAATCAGCAGGAAGTAGTCTAAAGAGAGTTAATGCCTGTTTCCCCTCTAGCCTTCTTTCTCACCTATCTAGTCTTGGGGGGTTGGAAGGAATTGGGGTAGAGAATGATGGTAAATTTAAGAACCAAATAAAGTAGCCAAAACGCCTGGCTACATCTCTTAGTTCTCACATGTCCTGGGCATACACTTCATTATAAGAAGCTGAGGAGAGATAGCGGAGGCTGGAGAGATAGCTCAGACATTCAAAATTCATACAGCTCTTGCAGAGGACTAGAGTTCAGTTGCCAGCACCCTTGTGGCAGTTCACAATCGCCCGTAACTTCAGTTCCAGGAGACCCCAACACCTACTTCTGGCCTTTGTGGGCACTGCACTCACACATACACACCTACACTCAGAGACTTACATATATATAGATATAGATATAGATATATACACATAGTTAAATAAATTATTTTTAAGCTGAGACTTAAATCATGGAGTCAATGGTATGAAATCAAAAATGGTCCCTGCAACTTCACAGAAGAGTGGTGGGAAGAATGTAAGAGCCAGTAGCTGAAGAGGATGGCTGTGGAATGCTGTCTTCTAGACAGGACATGGCTGGTCCTGTAGGCTCAATTTTCTTAACCAATATATTTTATTAACAACTTAGTGACCGAGCATACATCACTTATAACCCGACTAACCAAAACCATAGGAAATGAGGATTAATGGATACAATAACAAAACCTTAAGGATATCAGGTCCGAGGAACAATTCTCCAGGCGTGAGCTACAGGATTTCTTCTGCTGGAATCTGGGGTAACCAGAACCCAGAACCTCAGCAGGAGCCAGAGCCCCGAAGCCTTCCCTCAAGTGGTTCTCTCTAGGAGCGTCTTGAAGTGCAGCGATAAACAGCCAAATCTATCCCAAGTCTCCAAAGAGCCCTGCCTCCAGTTCTGGGCTCATTTATATATCTCCTCCCAGAGTCTGTTCACAGGATCTTTTCAGCTGGCAACAATTAAGCTCCTGCACAAGGTGGTCGCTCTTCTAGTGAATTAACCTCACCTGTTCTCTCACGAGACCGTTCCAATCCCACACTTGGAATCCTAAAAAACAGGTTTATCTCTCCTTCATGGTCCATGCATCAGCTCACAGCTGCACAACCTACAAAAGACCAAGCTGTCAAAATTCCAGCATGGGCAGGGGGCGGGTTCAAGGTTGCCAAAAAGAAAAGAGCCACTCTCTTGGGAACATAGCATAGCTGTTAATAGTTGCTGGGGCAGGTGTCCGGTGAGACAAACATTATCTTCAGTGGTATAGTCTTGGTAAATCGCCTATGCTCCTGTAAGTAACCCCAATGAAACACATTGTTTCACTGAGAAAACCTGTTTTCTGTCATATAGTTGATACAAACAGAAAGTATCCACCGCCATGTCCTCACACTCCTATTAAGCAAGTACAGAGTCAGCCTTGGCCTCCTGACTTCAGACTTCCTCAGGAAGCACATCAACTCTATCCTTTATCTCCTGTAGTCTGATACTTCTGGTCTCAGGCTTTGCCAGAAAACTGTCTTTGAAATGCAAACCAACTTTGCCAGAGACAATGGCATGGGCCCTAATTACCCTAGGGCCCAGTACCCAAGCAAGTAAGCATGGCTCAATGCCACAGAGCCCACGGAAACTCTTCAGACTTATTACAATTCTTTAAATTGTCCTTTCCCAGACCAGAGGCAAAGGGACAGATATCTCTTATAACTTCAAGGTAAATGATAGGCAAACAAAACCATCGTTGTAGGCCTCTGATATTCTATGTCTGACTTATGGACCCATAATGAGCTCAGCGGCATCCAGCAAAGTGAATTCAGAGAGTCTCATTGTAATATCATCAACTTGATAGGGTATAGAGTCACCTAGGAAACAAAATTCTGGGCACATCTAGCATGAAGTTGCTTGACTGGGTTAGATGAGGTAGAAAGATCCACCCTGTGCTGTTGGCACTATCCCATGGGCTGGAGTCTCAGACTAAGTAAAAAGAAAGTAAGCAGGGGTTTGGTTTCCTGAGTCTCACCCTGCTCTGCTTTGTGAGTCTTTCTCTGTGTGTTTGCTATATGTGTGTTCCCCACACGTGATAAAAGCCTTTCTTTATAAGGCAAGGAAGCAAGCAAGTAAGCATTATCACTTGTTGTCTCTGCTTCCCGAAGGCAGATGATCAGTTGATGCATGGACCTGTGTCCACCCTTCCCCATCCCCCACCATGATAAACTTCACCCTTGAACTGTGAGCCAAGATAAACCCTTCCTTATCTAAGTTGTTTTTATCAAACATTTTGTCATAGCAACAAGGCAAGTAAGTAAAACAAGTCTTGTGTTGCACGGGCCTCGTGGGGCAGGAAGAGCATCACAGGTTTGACAAAATGTTTCTAAAGGAGCTGCACGGTCGAATATTATACAGACTCGCTCTCGTTTTACAAATGAAAAGCTGAGGCTCAATAGATGAAGCTTACTGAAGGCAGTGCCTCAAAGGGGAAACAATAAACTGAGAAGAACAAGTCAATGGTTGCAATAATAAAAATCTCAGGAAGCAGAGGCAAGGTGGATCGCTGTGAGTTCGAGGCCAGCCTGGTCTACAAAGTGAGTCCAGAATAGCCAAGGCTAACACAGAGAACCCCTGTCTTGAAAAACAAAAACAAAAACCTCAGGCTACAGAGTTAGCTGAGGATGGGGGCGAGGAGCTGGGGGGGATGTGGGGGGGTGGTTAAGGCACTTGCTGCACAAGCCTAGGGATATGCATTTTGATGCACAGAACCCACATAAAGCTAGATGTAGTCAAGTATATCTATAATCCCATCACCACTACAGAGAGATAAGATGGAGACAAGACATTCCCCATAAACTCACACAGGCCAACTAGCCTGACATATATGATAGCAAACAAGAAACTCTATCTCAAACAAAGTAGAAAGTGAAGACCAACACTTGAAGACATCTGTTGACTTCCACACACCTACTATGACACTCACATGCACACAACCATTCACATATACACATGCACATATATGTCACATGCACATAGGATTTTTTAAAAATCTTACTAGCAGCTGATGCCAGCTCTACTGAGTAGAGTCCTACTGTGCATACATTTTTATGATTCTGTGCTTTCTTTGTTGAGACTTTGTGCTATCATCATTATTGCCTTATTGCCTTATTTCCAGTCTTTACCTTGGATCATGGAGCCACTTGAGGACGAGTTCTGACTTGGATTCAACAGCCTATCAAAAATTATCAAGCACATTGTATATTTTTAAAAAATGAGATAAACATAAATGAGATATGGTCCTACCCTCAAAGAGTTTACAAATTAATTTTTGAAGTCAATGTTAGAAAGCATGAAACAAACAGAATTTCTCAAAATATAGCTGTAAAGGTAGCAATAGTGGCATGTTCAAGGTCATATGAAAACATAAGAGACAGACAAGCAGGTGAGGCATCTTGCAAAAAGTTTGAACTTTGTCTTGAAAGATTTTTTTTGTGGCTATTTCCTATGAATTGAAATATTTCCTTTCTAAGGAGCAGCACTGTAGAAACCAAGAATCAATGAAACTCACAAGTCTCAGGAAGTTCCTGAATTTTATAAAAATCATGCGGTCCTTCTTCAAGGTTATATAAGAAGTAAAAATTTGTGAGAAGAGTCTCATTGACCTGTGGGAAACACCAATAGGAAACTCCATAGGTGTAGCTTTCGTGAGTTATCATGCATGCCAAGGTGAGCTTCTCAGTGATGTGGTTGCCTTTGAGCAACTTATGCTTCTGGAAGTTACCCCAGTAAACTTGCTGATTCACTGAGATAGACCGAGGTGGAACTGTTTCTCTGGTCTGTTCATTGGTGACTATCAGGGGAATCATGATGGTAAGCATGGTGCTGGAACAGTTGCTGAGAGCTGCATCATGATCTGCAGGCCAAGAGAGACACAGAGACAGACAGATGGACAGACAGACAGAGAGAGAGACAGAAAGGCAGGCAGGCAGGCTGGCCTGACATAGGCTTTTGATACCTCAAAGCCCACCCACAGTGGCATATGTCCTCTGACAGGGACATATCTACTTACCTTTCTAATCCTTTCAAAGAGTCCTAATCCCTGGTGACTAAGCATTCAAATACATGAGTTATGGCTTACTCAAACCACCAGAGATAGTCTTATTTAGGGTCTCTGTTACTGTGATAAAATACCATGACCAAAGCAACTTGGCATGGAAATGATTTATTTTAGCTTACAGTTCTGCATCACAGTCCATTACTGAGGAAAGCCAGGGCAGGAACCCAAACAAGGCAAGAACTGATGCAGAAGCCATGGTGGAGTGCTGTTTACCATGCTTTTCACGGCTTGCTGAGCCTACTTTCTTATAGCACCCAGGACCACCATCCCAATGGTGGTACCACCCACAGCAAACTGGGCCCTCCCACACCAATCGTTAGTCAAGAAACTGTACCACCTGCTTGTCCACAGGCCATCTCTCAACTTCTCAATTGAAGTTTCATCTTCCAAAGTAACTCTAAGTTGTATCAAGTTGATATAAAAGTAGCCTGCCCAAATTCAGACAGGAAAGAACAAGAGCTGAGTAGAGGGTCTGAGGAGAGCGGTAATGGTGGTCTATACATGGTCCAGCATCAAGTCCTGATAGTCTGTGCTTCTCTGCCCAGTCAAATTCCAAATATTCATCCCAGTTAACTCTATAAACTCTCATGTGTGCTAAACTCAACTGGAGGAAGTGGGTCAGACTTAAATCGAGACGGTCTTTTTTTTTTTTTTTTAAGACGTGGTGGTGGTTATGGTCATCAAGGGCAGAGTTTAAGAATGGGCATTAAGAAGGCGCCAGGGAGGAGGGAGGGACTCGCAGGAGAAGGACTGTGGGGGCCAATGACATGGCTCAGAGTTTGGTGAAGTCCTGACAAGAAATCAAGCTCCAGGCCCCACATGGTAAGAGAAATGATCCCTGCAAGCTGTCCTCTGACCTCCACAAAATAAACAAACAATTTTTTTAATTTAATTTTTTTTTAATTTTAAAGAAATAAAAGGACAATTCTCAAGAATGCTTAACTGTGAAGATGTTGTTTGATGGGTCAGGCCATCTCATTACTCCAGCAACGTCTCATAGGTCAGGATTATTCTTTTTTAATAATTTGTTTAATTTTATGTTATGTGCTTTGGTGTTTTGCCATCATTCATATGTGTGGGTGAGTGCCAGCTCCCTTGGAACTGAAGATACAGACAATTGAGAGCTGCCATGTCACTGCTGGGAATTGAACCTAGATCCTCTGGAGGAGCAGCCAGAACTCTTAACTTCTTCCCATTTCTCCAGCTGGGATTATCCTTCATAAAAGCCATATACCAAAACAGAACCAAGAAAGCATATGCATTACTGGGTCTAGAACATGGGTTTTGGTTTTTGTTGTTGCTGTTGTGGTTATTGTTGTTTTGTTGGTGTTTTTTAATATATAGATCTTTTTAAAAAAAAAACCATTATTCTAGTTACTTGCTAGGCATTGTATCTTCCTTCTCAACGTATAACAGTCAGCTAAGACATAGACTCAGCACAGGTGCCCATCAGTGCACAGGATGGCTGGATTGTGAGAAGTTGGCTGCTACGTGATGAGCCATCATTTAGTCATAAACAAAAGGGAAATCCTATCCTCTGTAGCAAAGCAAATGGGACTAGAGTTAGCGTGCTAAGCAAAACAAGCTAGGCAAGTGCTACATATTCTCTCCCATGTGAAAATTGTGCATTAAAAAAAAAAAAGTTCACCTAAAAGCAAAAGTGAGGTTATTGGAGAATTGGGAAGACACGGGAAGGCCTGGGGAGTTACACTAGGGTAGACATGTAGATGGGCTTGTTTGGAAATGTCACAGTGAGTCACTTTTATAATTATGTGATAATAATAGTCATCATAAACAAAAAAAATATGATAAGGCCAGCAGTAAAGGTGCTTGAAGCCGAGCTTGGTAGCCTGAGACTCGCATGATAGAAAGAAACAGTTGCCCCTGACCAGTGATGTCCTTTGATCACCACACTCACGCCTTGTATAATACACCCATCCGCATGCGTGCACATGTGCACACACAAGCATACAAACAAATAAATTAAATATAACTTTAAAATAATGCATGTTTACTGTAGACACAAGCACACATTAAAATTTAAATATATATATACACACATATACATATATATAACATATATAATACACATACATACACACACACTGATTTAATCCAAAAAGTTCAATCTAGTTTACATTTATTTCATTGTCTTTCATAGGAAATGGTTTAAGGGATAATTATACTCAATGGTAGAAAAAAACTACTTTTAAGTGCACAAGTCTAA